>NC_090935.1:261904959-262101487 GCF_040938575.1 Ambystoma mexicanum
GTTTTCATTTGCATTGAATGCAGCTTCAAATCCGTCATGGTTACCTAATCCATCTTCTTTCCTCCATGGTTTGAAAAGTTGCAGTAGGGCCATGTAATAATGTTCTCTATGTTGAAGAGTTTTAAATGATAATTTTACATGATCATTTAGGCTGGGTTTGCTAAGTTTGATGAGGCTATCTTCACAAGCTAAGACAACATATTTTTTAATGTTTTCATCCGCTTTGACATCATTTTTGTAGGAGCAGTTTTGAGCTATGGAGTATAGGCACATGTTTTCCAAAGCAGTACTTCTGTTTGGGTAGTATGTGTCTGTTAAATTGTTTTTTAAAATGTCCTGGCTGTTGGGATCATTTGTGGCTATTGTTTCTGTGTCTTGGTAGGATTTCAGCACTCTTTTTATAGATGCAGCTGGACCAAGGTTTATCCAGACTATGGGCCTCATTACACATTGTGCGGTAAAAATCAACATTTACCGGCATGGCGCTAGTAACGTGTCCACCTTGGCAAGAGGGCGCTAATAGCGTACCATTATGAGTATGCGGACACGAGCATAGCCCCATGCCGGTAATGACCCTACCGCCATGCCGCTAAAGACCCAAAAAAGTCCCTTACCATCTTCGACAAAAGTGCAGATAGCACCTCCGCCCTCACTCTGCATGCAAAAGGGGTCACCGGTATTAGCGGTAACCGCAATTAGCGGTAACCGTTAAAATGCGGAACCGGAAATAGCGTCATCGCACAGGAACGGGAAGGAGCACGGCGGCCATCTTTAAAAGCACAATCCATTGCCATCCTTTGCCCCCTGGACCTGTCTTGAGTAGTTTGCTATTGTAAATCCACAAGGACACCCTTGCCATGCCTAAGGCCGTTAAAAAAACCACCGACCGCCAGCGCAAGGAAAAGTTCACCACAGAGGAGCTAATAATACTCACACAGACCCTTGCTGCTAATGCTGACGTGGTATTTGCGAGCGACATGCGTCGGGAGACCCTTGTCCGCAAGAAGGCAATCTGGGCAGAGGTTGCCTTGAAAGTGAGTGCAGTGGGCACCACCACCCGCAATGTCCGTGAGTGCAGAAAGCGGTGGGATGATCTCTGCCTCCGGGTCAGAAGCATCCTGTCTGCGAACCACAACCTAGCCACAGCAGGTGGATCTGATTCACTGATAAAATTAAAGGAGTGGGAAGAGACCTGCGCCAACCTGATAGGAGTAGAATCAATAGAGGGAGTCGGTACAATGTAGCATGGTGTGGCAACCACTTCAGATGGAGGTGAGTGTACACATGAAAGTATGCACTGTGAATGTCCAAGTCCCCCCAAATGTGAGCCCAGAATCACCTCATGGATGCCCACACATCCACACATGCATACAACCCTGGCCATGTCAGTGTCAAACCCAAACACAGACACATGAACACCTCACCAGAGACAAGATCCACACACAACCATGCATGGATGAGCCACTCAACAGACACATCACCTGCATCCCTACCAATGAAGTCCAAATGCCCACAACTGCATAATTGACGTATACTGCATTAAGTACATAGAACCGTAACCAATGCCATCCCCCTCTTTGTCCCCGACAGGCTCACATACAGACAGTGAGGATCCTGGCACTGCAAATCAGGCACCCCCTGCCAGTAAAAATTCAAGGGCACAGGACACAGAGGACACCCCCACAACATCAAGGGGCAAAGGGAGAAGAGTCCCCATGCAGAGTGGCAAACATCGGTGGAGCGCCACTGCCAAGATGCAACTGTCCACACCAGCAACAACTGCCCAACCACCTGAAGTGAACCCCCCACCACAGATCCCAGGCAAGAAGGGCCCACCCTCAGCTGCAATAAGTTCCACAGGAGAGGCGGCAGCCACAGCGCCACTCTCCGATCTGGAGGATCCGACCGATTTCCACATGGAAATGCACACCCCAGCCCCCACTGGAACACCCGAGGCAACACCACAGCAGACACCTGGGTCCAGTGTCCCTGGCGAGGACAACATGGGAAGGTTCAGTAGCCCACCGGTGGCTTCACTAGTTGTCCGTGTTGCATCGGAAGGTGCAGCAGCCACACCACCAGAACGCAACAGTGCCCTTGACCTGGCCAACATTAGGCAGCGCCAAGAGGACATAACTGTGCTGGTTGGGCAGCATGTGGAGGAGGCTGCCCGTCTCAGGGGGGAGAATACAGAGACAGCCAGGCACTCCAGGGAGGCGATGGAGGCCTGTACCAACAGGCTGTGTGGGGAGATTGTCCAACTTAGGGAGGTCCTCATGCGGATAGCGGACGCAATGGACCACCAGTTCCCACCACCACCACCAGGACAGACAGCCACATCCTCATCTGCCAGTTCAAGGCAGACAAGCCCCCTCCGCCACTCCACACGCACCACCAGGCGCACGTCTAGCCAGCCTCCTAATGCTGGTGGTGGCAATGGCGAATAGGGACTGCAGGGTCAAGCTTCCACGTGTATAGCTGGAAAACAGCATTGTGCCAGACACATAAGGGACTGTTGTGGGGGGAGGGGGGAAGGGTGTTTTGGGACTGTTGTGGGGGGAGGGGGGAAGGGTGTTTTGGGACTGTTGTGGGGGGAGAGGGGAAGGGTGTTTTGGGACTGTTGTGGTGGGAGGGGGAAGGGTGTTTTGGGACTGTTGTGGGGGAAGGGGGGAAGGGTGTTTTGGGACTGTTGTGGGGGGAGGGGGAAGGGTGTTTTGGGACTATTGTTGGGGAGGGGGGAAGGGTGGTGGGATGTTTGGGGACATGCACTTATACAACTTTACATTTCTTAATACACTGGTGTTTGATCAATACACAGGCTTGGACTTCTTCTTTGTGTATGTGTACTTTATTGGCGACAGGGTCCATTGTGCGCTTCCAAACAGACACCAGTGCATTAATACCCATATCCATCCTACAGAAAGAAAACATGTCACTCAGAATAATTGGTTGATCAGATGCTGTCTCACAGCACGTCCCTCCTGGCCATCCCATCTTGCATGACCTACATCCCCGTCACCTCCGTCCTCATCACTATCATCATCCTCATCAGGTGCTTCTATTTCAACGTCAGGGGGCAGTGGCACATTCCGTCTGATACACATATTGTGCAGCATGACACATGCCATTGAAGTGGGAGAATGGGAGAAAAAGCTCCCCCCAATCTCCTCGTGACCATGGCCTAGAGGATCGCGGCCCAGACACCCACCACAAGATGAATATGTCTATCTACCAGATGACAAAATACCCTGGTTCAAGAACATAAGGATATGCCCACCAGCCTGTCCTACTCAAGCCGACACCTGCGGCATGGATGAACTCGACTAAGACCTTAACAACAAGCACCCACATTATTAGAGATGCCATGACGACCTAGCCAACTGCCAAGAACAGACGTGCCACCATGCACACTGGTCACTCACGCACCAACCTACACGAAGAATATATTCAGTGCTATGACGTAGGTGACGGATACACCCACTGACGCGCATCTTTATTATTTTTCACATAGGTTTTTTTAGTAATGCAGAAACGCAAGGCGCGTAAAGCACTCGCGTATACGCTTGCTGACGCTTCTCCCACCCCTCGCATCGTGATGAGAATATAAAGAAGACGTAATACTGCCTATGAACCCATGTCAAACCGCAACACAGGTGCCGTGCATTACACATCCCCACCCATGAACCAGGCCCAAGTAGGCCGCAAGCACGAACCGCCATGAACACTGTATGAGCAAGAGTACAAGTGCTGATCACGCAGAACGAGCCCAGCAAGAGCTCACAGCCAGGGGGGCGATGTTGCAACTCGTGTGCTACCAGCCGGCGCCAAGGTCACACCTGTAAGCAAAGCCTAGCACACAGAAGCAAAATACAACTTTAAATGTGCAGAATTCCGCCCCAGCTACGGTCTCTCCACACGTGACCAAGCCGACCTGACAAGGTACCAGACCCACGAGGAAGAAGTCGCCTGGATCCCACGTCTGGGACACAGGTTGCAACAGTGAAATGACTAGATGGACACCTACAGCGATGGGAATGGCCTGCTCTCAGGCCTATGAGTAAACCCGCACATTGTCTGCACAAACACATAGTTACACATTGTTGCTAGTGGTACACCGCGAGCTGGGAACGACGATGGTCCCAGACTAGGGGGCTCACGGGAGGACCAATCAGAACATGGGGGCACTCATCACTGACGCCACTAACATTAGCCAATCATTAGGGGTCTTCGTGTAGCAATTTTCAAGTATCTAATAGAAGGGACAACCCAAGTATACCACCTGACTCATCCTTAACCACTAATATTGCTGTGTATATGTATACTATACTAACCCTACCACTCGAGGAACCAATCCAGAGTGGCAATAGGTTTTTTTGCTAACTTTCCCAGGTGACGCAAGTAGCGCGTCATACTGCGGCAAAAAGGGCCTGCGAGCCCCACGAATTTTGAGAGTCTGGACGGACGCGTACGATCCTAGACCCATCCCTGCCGTTGTTTTAATAAACAGCAGAGCCGCCTTGCTTCTTGTGCGTGTCTCAGACTCATTTTTGGGAAACACGGGAGGAGTTGGGGCCTCCCAGCCCAGAGGTCCGCGGACGGCTCAGCCGACCCCGGGATAACCACCCCGACAAGTTGGAGGCACTGCTGAGATCTGTTTACGATCTATCTTTTAATTTTTTATTTTTCCAAGGCCTCTCTTTGCGAGGAGGCCCTGCGGCATGGCCCCCTCTGCCGCTGCCCCCTTTTTGAGGACTACAGGACCATCGCGGAACTGCGAGAAGACCGGACAGCGCGCAATCCGGATATTGGCCCTCGGGAGCCGGTTGTGAAGTATCCCGCCCGCGGTTGGCGAGTGTCCAGACGTGGTCCAGACGAGGGGAGGTGGCAAGCCACTTGGAGGGGTGCACGCAGTCGAGCAGCCCCGCATCAAGAGAACTTGGTGAGTATGTCACACCCAACAAGCAATGTGAGATTGTGAGGGAGGGGGGAGGAGTTGTAATAAGGGCGGCGGGAGGTGTTACTAAGGTGTGCGGTGAAGATTTGATCAATTAGTGTTGACGGTGAAGTGAGTGGTAGCGGGACAGGCGCGAGAGCCGTCCGCTACAACGTCACGGAAAAGGGTGGGTGGAGCAAGAAAGCACCACGTGCGGTTGTGCGTAGACAATGATTGGCCTAGGTCGCGGCCACCTGTCAAGGGGTGTATGTGTGTTTGGCTTTCATACAAATTGGCGGGTGTCGATCAATGAGTAGGTGAGGATCCCTATTGATCGAGCAATCAAGCTCGATAAATAGATGACGTTTTCCTGTAGGTGGTAGCTAAATTGTTGCCTAGTACGGAAGATAATTGGATGGTTAAGCCCTCCCGGCGAGGGGCGTATCACACGCGAGGCGACGCAGTGTGCGCAGTCTGGTTATACGAGTGTATTGTTGGTTACCTTGTTCCCGGCATAACAAGAGGACAGCTGTGGGGATAATGGGGACAAACAGTTAAAATTGATTGCGCGCTCGCTTGAAGTGTAAAAGATCTTACTGGTAGTTGTTGGAAGAGGTCGGTGACGTCACCCGTAGGGCTTTCATAGGATACCTTGACCACACAGCATTGTTGAAGGGTGGTAGGGAAGTGAATAGAGGGCAGAGGGTGCGCACGGAGGTCGCCGGCCACCCCAAAATACGGGACAGGTTTAGGGGGGGAAGTGACCGCGCACGGAGAACGCCAGCCACGCCGAGTGAGGTGGAAGGAGGAGGGGAGGAGAAAAGTGGGACGGCTGTATAAGCACGTCACAAAGAACACGCAGCCGCAGGGGGCTTCGTGCGCCATGGCCGCAGGGGGCCGTAACAGTATTAAGGAAGAAAAACAAACACAGGAAAAGACAGTATATTTGCAATTGTTATATTTGGCTGTTTTCTTTTAGCGGACGGTTGCAAGTCCCCAAACTACGGGGCCAGGTAACAACAACTATACTGAATGAAGTTAAAAACACAGTGTAACCATGCCATATGGGTTAGAATCGGGAGGGTGGGGGAATACCCTGACTACCCCACTCCAGCATATGTGTAAAACACTATCTCCCCATAGGGAAAAACTGATCAAATACAGCAAAGAATGGACACAAGGGACAGACAACAAAATGACGATACCCTGGCCGCCTAACGGCAGTTTCGACCCATACGTCCAACACTCACTACTGACACACATACATAACACGTACAAGGGGAAGAAGTTGGCGCATCACGTGTAGGTGTTTAACTTATGGAGGATGTTCCAGGGGTCCCGACCAGGACCAACCGGGATGTTCACTGTGGAGGAAACGAAGGAGGGGAAGAAGATTAAGGAGGAAGAGGGAAACGGGGAACAGGAGGTTGGTAGCGCACAGTGCGCAGGAAGAGACTGAGAGGGGGACGAAAAGCTTGGCATCGCAAATAAAATAGAAGGAAAGAACCGGCGACATGCCCCTAGCGAAAGTAGTGAAGAAGGAAGAAGGGGGTTATATCCTGTGACGGAATTCCGAGAGGCAGTAAGGCAACTACTAACGGCAGCTGAGGGATATTCGAACCCCGCATACAGCCCACCACCAAATACAGCCACAGGTAGCTACACACGGGGGGAGGAGGTGACAAGTACGGTAGGCCCAACTTGTACGAAGGTGCACGCAAAGGAAGGGAAGAACAGTGAAGAACCCATCCCAAACATAGGACACGACGAGTGGGTAGCAGCGCAGGTGCTGTTAAAATTGCGAGGGACACTAACGGGAGAAGAAAAGGAGATAGTACGGAGAATGAACAAGGACGATGAGGGTCGCACTGAAATAAGAGGGGAGGAAGATAAAACGAGAGAAGGGGAGCTGTCACGAGAAGAGGAGGAGATGTTGGAGGAACGATTGGCAGAATTAAGGAATGCGCAAAATGCACTGATCAAACAGATCGAGAAAGAGGAACGAGGGAGAAGGCGGGAAAGGAAGGAAAGTAAGGATGAGTGAGAGAAAATGAGGGAACAAACTGAATAACGCAAGAGGGAAGCTGAGAGAATGAAGGCAATAGCAGAAAGGGTATCTCGAGCAGCACAGTGTGACAGGAAAAGAGAGGAAGAAGAGAAAGAAAAGGAAATGGAACTATGGAAGAAGAAAATACTCTCCGAGAGTACCAGGAAATACGAGGAAGGTTAAGTAATAGAAAGCATATTGGAAAGGGAGAGAGAGAGATGGGAAAGGAGGAGTGAGGAAGAAAGGATATTAGAGAAGGTGAGTAATGAGGTGATGGAGGAATCGAAAAAGAAAAGAGAGGAAATAGGTGGTGAAATAATGGAGAAGAGGGAAGAGGAAAGAAGAGAGAGGAAAGGGGGGAGTGGGGTAATAACATATGTACATCGGGATGCAGAAGTAGCCACGACATCAGCTAAAATGGGAGCAATTGGTAAAGGAGAACAGGAAGGAACGGATTTAATAAACTTAAAAACGGTGACGATTAGGGGGAAAAGGACAGATTGGGGGTTGTCGCTCCTGGATGAATTCTGCAGCGAAGAAGAAGAGGGAATGGGGGGAGAAGGAAGAGGAGGCGGTAGGGAAAGCTTAGACGAATTGTACATCACACGCACCAACCGGGAATCACCATGGGCATGCAGAAAGAAGGAAGAAGTGGGGGGAAGTGAGGAGAAAGAACGAGAAGTGGCGGGAGGGCAAACGCGTGCAGTCACACCCGCATCATTCCGCCCAACATGCCCACCCACACCCGCTCCTGAACACACCCCATACGCCAGCAGGCTTAGAGATCTCCCGGGACGTAGGCAGGAAGAACGGACACACACACCTGCATTAAATAAAGAAAATAATAAGGAAGGGGGAGAAATGAAGGTGGGCTACAACAAGCAGTGGTAATATGGACATGACCGATGATCTGGTTGACACAGAAGAAGAGGAGGGGTATACGGACTCCACACCGCGACAACTGGGGGGAAAGATGGGGCACAATCTAATGCCGCTATTGGAGAGGGGGGGTTAGACCACAATACGTCCCTTGGAAGCATGCCGATAAGGAAAATATAAAGTGCAGGCTCCCATCACTAAGTGGAGTAGCGGGAAAATGGATATACAAGATGGAAAAGCACACTGCAGGACAGAAACTAGCAGTAGGAGACGTGAAGGGCCTATTAATATCAATATTAGGGGAGGCGGCAGATGACATCTGGAAGAGGGCGGGATTCGCCGGGGTTACAATAACGAACACATCACATGACGGGGCGCCATTTGCGAATTGCAGGCATGCATTATTGTTAGGGAGAATTCTCTGTTTAGGCTGAATTTCCTAACCTAGTGAGTCCCCAGCAGCTTTGCTGGATTCCTGGAGTTTGTTTTTGTCATCCTGCCAAGAGTGAGACTCTTTTCCTCCCACTCTTGGACATGAATGTGGTTGATTCCTTTGAATGTCAATGTGTTCTATGGGCTATGGTGTCTTTTACTCCATAGGGCCTCATGTGTTTTGCTATGCGTGTTACACCGCACCCTCCGTGCCGTAACACTGGGGTGTCCTAGAGGATCCCCACCATAGACTCCAAACCCTGGGACTGACTACTGTCTCCCAGGGCATGTAAAGTCACCATTGGCTTTACTAGACCTAAATTTACTAACAGAACCCATACAAACCATCCTATTGTGGACGTACTGGTAGGGGTAATTCGATTACCCCTGGTCTGTTGTTCGAGGGGGCACTGTCCTGTCCCCCCTCGTCGAGTTTTGGCTGGTGGCAGTGGAAACTACTTTTTATATTTGACCCTGAATATATTCCTATGGGATTCTTCCCATTGTTGGAGGCTAATACTTTTTCACATTAGTCTCTAACATACCGCCTGTTTATTTATCTTAAATAAATCCACCGGTTGGTATTTTCTGCCAGAACTCGGTTTTTAAAATGGCGTATGTGTTCGCCTCTGTAACTCCGAACCAAAGGTTGAGCCCTTTGTTCCACTTTTGGCGGGCTTCTGCACAGAAGCCCTCCAAAGTGGTGCCATTCTGTCTGGGTACCACAGAGGGTGTGGGAGGGGGTTTAGGCACCCTGGACTCAGTTGCCTTGCCAACTCAAGTCACACTCTGGTGTGATTGGCCCAAGTGGTGAGCCACCCCGCTCACCACTTAGCGTATTTTGATTGACAGCTAGGCTGAATGAATGGGGGTTTTCTGCATAAAAGCAGGGCTTTTGGGACTGGATCTTCAGAAGTCGCCACAGGACCTAAGAATCCGACGAGGGTAAAGCTGAGCTGACCTGCAACGACGACACCTCCGTTGGAGCCCTGCTGAACCGACTCACCACTTCCCAACGACAGAGGAGATCTCCCTGCTGGAGAGTCTTCTTCCCCTGACTGGTGGGAACAACCAGTCCCTTTGCTTTTTCTTCGCTTCCAGGGTGTAGTGGTCGAATTGCCCGTGCTGAGCACCCCAGCAACTGGATAGCCACTAGCCCGTACCACGACCAAAAGGTGGTGCCTTGTGACGGAGCACTCCGCGGCTGGTCTCTTCCCTGGTGGTGCAACAATCTTCAACTTTCCTTCGACAACGAGACCATCTCATCTCTTGGCAAAGCCCCGACTTGCATCCACCACCAGGAACAACTACCCCCGCCGGAGCTGTCCCTTCACTTACAAGGTACTGTGATCGCCTGGCTTCCCTTGTGACGGTTAGCGTGAGGTGTCTTAAATCCTTACCTTTCCATTGGGTCGCCTCCAGACCTTCTTAACTTTTTGTTCTAAACTGGTCCAACCTTTCTGTAACAATTTGCTACAAAGACTCGAAGTGCATTTCCACTGTGATACTTTTTGGGACATATCACCTTGCCTCTCTCCGAGTGGGCCTGGCCTCTGAACTTTGTGATCTACTGTAGACCCTGCCTTACTTGCCTTGCATTTGCTTCGTAAAAGTGTTGGTGCCGAGTTGGTTTCATACCCTGCCTTTTCTCTCCTGTTCTAACGAATATTAGAGTGCCATCTAGGTTAAAGCATTCACCTCTGTCTGCAAATAAGTGGTGCCATTGAACCTAGACTTGTCGAAATATTGTTAGGGGATTGATATACTTATAGTAATTGTAATTGAATTGTTTGCCGTATTAGTGCCAGTGTGTTTTTCATAGATGTGTTTTTAAAATAAATAATTATATATCTTTACACCCAAGCTCTGTTTTGTGTCTGCTTGCTCTACTGTATAAATTGTCCTATCTTGTATACTCCACATACTGCCTAACTTTTCTTGAGAGAAGTCTGACTGCTCAGCCACAGCTACCAAGTGAATCTTTGTGGTACAGACTGCTACCAAGTGGGTTTACTGCCAAACACCTGTAGTCCTAAATCTTTTGCAGTGGTCCCAGAGGGAACTGCACAGGTTTCTGCCTAACAATTATGGCAAGCGCTGAGGGTACAATACCCAGACACCTCAGATATAGGAGCAATTACATCACGCAAGATGCGTGAGAATGAAGATCCTGTTGATTATATCCAGGAGATTCAGGAAAAGTGGCGCATGGAAACTAGAGAGCAATGGGACAAGACACCAGCAATATTTTACCACATACTAATACAAGGGCTTCCGGAGACAGTACAAAAACAATTGAAGAAGATAGTGGGGATGGAAGCCAAGGCCTGGCTGGAAATACAATGAACAATAGTACACCATTGTAGGATGTGGCAAGAAAAGATGAAACAAAAAGAAGAAGATAGAAAAGCGGAAGAGGCTAAATTAGTGCAGAAAAAACTGACTAAGTACACCATGGAAGGAGCACTAATAACTACACCAACAACAGTGACACCAAGTAGTGGCCGCACAGGATCCCTCACAACTACAAATAGCACCACTACCACAATCACCACGACTTATAACACAACAGATGCCACCACCCCCACCATACACGGCTAACATAGGAGGAGGGTATATGGTACCAGGAAATGGATATTATAACAACATCAGGGGAAGGGGAGGAATGATGAGGGGGAGGGGATATGGCCAACCTGCACAACAGCAAGGGGGAGGATTTCGGAGTTTCTACCCCAATGGGCAACCAGGGTACCAAGATAATGCAGGAAATTTCCAATGGCAGACCAGGGAACCACCTGTATGTTGGGTTTGTGGGATGTTAGGACATATGTCACGTACGTGTAGAATGAGACCCTCCCCACCAGCATGGGGGGAACAAGGACAACAAGGGCCTATGAGAGAGCAGCAGGGTTACCAACAACCACAGGGACTACAACAGAGCAGCACACAATAGCAATTAGCAACACAACAACAGTCGCAGACATACTCACCACCGCAGAAGCAGGTGGCAATAACACAACAACACCAAGTACAACCAGTGAAACAGCTCACTCAAATACAGGACCATAAGTTAACCCCCACCAATACACAGCTACAACAAACACAGTTGGGAAGGGTGACTATCCTGGGACACAACCCTTACACAGGAAGCGGTCAGTCATTATACCCACAATAGGACAGCCCACATACGTCCTTGGTGTGTCCCATCCTGTCGATAACACCTAATAGTGCGGAGGAACCACGCTTTGAGGTAACGATAGGTGACAAAAAATTATCATTCCTTGTTGACACTGGGGCAACCAGGTCTTGCATAAGGGAGGGTAGATTCAAAATGTCAGGTGAGGCCATGAACACCCAAGGATTTTCTGGGGCTAGGGGGTTGGTTCCCTTTACTGATAACACCTCCATATCTATTGGAGATTATGACATGTCTGTCCCGCTCCTGTACTCAAGGGAGTCGCCAGTGAACATACTTGGGAGGGACATAATGAGCAGGTTAAATATGACAATCTCCTTCATGGAGAATGGCATAATTTGTTCCACACCAGGAATAAACATGCTTACTGCACGACAAATACTGCAGGCGTACTGTGGCCAGACAGTAGCTCGAGCTGAGCCGGTGGATGGCGAACTGTTCCAGTATGGAACAGACATGGCATTTGCCTGGATGCCAGGAATAGAAGGAAAGATCTGGAGGAGGCCAGCAGCATATTTGTTCAGGCCTGAGACACCAGCCAGTGAACCAGAAGGGAATGTGATTTCGGTGAGCATCGAGAGTATTATAGCAACTGCTGATTACATCGCAGTACATGCCCAAGACAGGGAAGGGAGAGCGTGTAGGGCAGTGATAGCCCTGGCTGAGGGATGCAGGCTCACCCAGGTGTCCGATGAAGAGCTTGTTTCAGAAGACAGGGAAGAAGGAGAGATGGTATTTATGATGAGTGTAGATATATGGCTAATAATGACATATAAGCAAGTGGCACAGAAAATGGCCATGGCACTCGAGGCACCTGCATCTACCCCAGTTCCATTCTCCGAGGAAGATATGGCTAAGGTTCCAGCATCACTGTGGACCACCAGTCCCTATGACGTGGGCTGCATAAAGAGTATCGGAGGAGTAAGAATAGAGCTGAAAAAGGGGGCAATACTACCTAGAGTGAAACAATACCCACTATCAAAAGAGGCAGATGAGGGCATATATGAAACCATAATGGCCCTGATAAATAATGGCATATTGTACCATCAGAATCACCATGTAACACGGCTGTGTACCCAGTGCGCAAAGCTAAAGGAGGGTCTTGGCGTTTTATCCAGGACCTCAGACCCTTGAATAACATTGTAGAGGCAGAATACCCCATAGCAGCAAACCCAGCCACAATATTATGTGGAATTCCAGCAGAGGCCTCACGGTTCACCGTGATTGACCTCAAAAATGCCTTTTTCTCAATACCTCTGCACCCAGATTCACAAGACTTGACAAGCTTCACATACAGAAACACAAAATGGAAACACACCAGGTTACCACAAGGGTACTGCAAGTCACCCTCAATTTTCAACAGAGTAATACAGATGGACTTGGGAAGCATTGAATTAGAAAGTACGGTGCTGCAATATGTTGACGATATAATAATTTGCAGCACAACCGAGAAAAGGTGCAGGGAGGACTCAATGAAAATGCTGACAGTGTTGGCTGAAAAGGGGTACAAGGTAGACAAGGAAAAGTTACAGTACTGTCAGGAACAGGTACTATACATTGGTCAACTAATATCCCAGCACGGAAGAAAGATTGCACCACAAAGAGCACAAGCTATATCCAACACGCCACAACCACAAACGGTGAGGGAACTGCAGCAGTTCCTGGGATTATGTAACTACTGTAGAGCATGGGTTTTTGACTACAGCTCATACATAGGACCCCTATTTGAGGCATTGAGAGAAGCACACAAAGGGGACAAAACATTGGGATGGACAAGGGAAATGAAGGAGGCATTTGACGAGTTGAAACACGTCATATCTACAGCTTCGGTACTAGCAACCCCAGATTATGAACGACAGTTCTTCATCTTTTCGCATTGCGACTCAGCAGTAATTAAAGCAGTATCGACTCAGAAAACCAGCATGGGACACAAGCCAATAGCGTTCTACATCGGTCACTTGGACCCTGTCAGGCTAGGACATTACCGTTGTGAACAGAGTCTTGCCGCAGCTGCATTTGCGGTGGAGAAATCATCATCGATTACAATGGGGTGCCCCACCACACTATTTGTGGAGCATGCACTATTTTCAATATTGAATAAGCCTAAGTCCACACTAACCACACAGAGGGCGTCAGGTTATGAAATCATCTTGTCTAGACCCGAATTGTCAATTTTCAGATGCAGTACAGTTAACCCAGCCAGATTTATAGCGGAAGTTATTGAGGAAGGTGATTATGCTCACGATTGTACACAGACTATCGAAACGTACTCATGCACTAGAAAAGTATAAGAGGATGCACTTAAGGGTGGAGAGATTTTGTACATTGATGGGTCATCAACAATAGACCAAAGTGATGGGATAAGGAGAACTGGGGCAACAGTTGTAAAAATGACAGATGATTTGATGTATGTCCCGGTGAAATGCGTGCAATTACCACAGCATTATTCGGCTCAAGCCGCGGAATTGGTTGCACTGATCTTGGCGTTGAAGGAAAGCGTTGACAAAAGAGTTACTATATATTCTGATAGCACATATGTCACGTCAACCCTCCACTCGGGACTGATAAAATGGCAGAGAAGAGGGTTTAGGAGAGCTGATGGCACCCCAGTGCAACATGCTCTTTTGTTAGCAGAATTAATTGAAGTAATTAATGATCCCCAAGAGATAGCTTTGGTTAAATGCCCGGCACACACTAATGGAGACGACCATATCTCGAAAGGGAATGAAACAGCAGACGCACATGCCAAGCATGCGGCATACTTTGGTGAAATATGGAACCCCCCAGAGTCAGATAGAGGGAGAGGGAGGGGAATGGCAAAACAGATGATGATGAAAGAAGGGTACACTCATCTCCCCGCTACACAGATAATGGAATTACAGGCAGCCGCACCAATGACAGAAAAGGAACTATGGGTAAATAGAGGATGTATGATGTCCCCAACTGACGTACTGTGGCGTCAAAATAACACCGGAAAGGTGGTCATGCCATTGGCACTGTTGAACACCGCCCTGGCCCAGTTCCATCATCCAGCACATACAGGAAAGGAAGTAATTGCAGCACAAATTATGGAAGATTGGTTCTGCCCCGAGTTAAATTCTCATGTCACCAATTTCATCAGCAATTGCCTCACATGCCAACAGTTACGGCCGGTCACATGCTGCAAGTGATAAAAGGTACTATACCCCAGCCAGAGGGACCCTTCCTACACATTCATATTGACTACGTTGATATGATCAATGTATGTCAAGGACATAGGTATATGATTGTAGTGGTATGTCCATTCTCCAGGTGGATCGAGGCCGGACCCTGCTCACACGCGGATGCGCTCAGAGCAGCTACATTTTTAGTGAGAGAGGTCATCCCCAGGTTGGGTGTGTGCAAAGTGCTGCGGTCAGATAACGGCCCACACTTTGCTAATGAAATGATTCAGCACATCACATCCTTGCTGGGTATTAAACATAAATTTGAATGTGCATACCACCCGCAGACCAACGGTATATTTGAACGCCTGAATGGCCTATTGAAAGAAGAAATCTCAAAAATTCAGCAGACAACCAAGAAGAGCTGGTTGTACTGTCTTCCGCTGGCTATATTTGAGCTAAGGAATAAGCCAGGGTCTGATCACCACCTCACTCCCCACGAGGTGGTGACAGGACGTCAAATGCGCCTTCCTCTAACGCCTACATCAAGAGCATTCACGGACCATGAAAACACTGCAACTGTTCTTGGTGACGAAATGTATCAATATGTGTGTTCTTTGATTACTAGTGTAGCGTTTGTATCTCAACAGCTCGAGCGCACACGGGGGGGTCAAAGAGTTCTCCACAAGAAGACACCAACAAGGAACTGGGAAAGGAAGGACTATGCACTATTGCTAAAGGTGAACATGTGTTACTCCGCAACTTTAATAGAAATTGGAATGGCCCACGCTTTACTGGTCCTCATTTGGTAGAAGAGGTAGCTACCAGAGCGGTGAAATTGCAGGATAAGCGTGCCTGGAATCACCTACACGATGTAAAGATCTACAAACTCCAGACCCGCCCTAGCGTTAACGACAGGGCCATTGGAAGAACAACGGCACCAACAGCATCGGCTACAGAGAAGGAGATATCGACCACAGCTGATGACAATAGTGTCACTACTCTTGATCACCCCCCAGATTCCCCAGAAGCAACTACTGCCATAGACATTGGACGCTTGCCCACAGTCCATCCTATGGTCACGAGATCACAAAGTAAACAAACTTCTGCCCAATTGAGCCCCAGCCTGCTCCCCTCTAAGGTCACCCCCGATTGAAGGACGTTGTACAACAAACTTGGGTATTGCACACACATATAAAACACTTGTATGTTTTCTCTATTTTTTCTCTCGCACATGCAGGTACCGTGTATAATTGTATTGTTTAGAAAATAAGTAACTAACAGTGTGCTCTGCCCAGGAGTAGATGCTGCCCACGGATGATAACACCCCTGAAGTCCTATCACACCAATTTGTATATCATATAAGAAGACCAAAGTACCTAAAAAGAAGAAGGGTACGCGTATATTACACTGCATTTGTTTTGGCCATAGAACAATCATTTCCCCATCTTCACGAGCACTTACCAGCTCTAAGAGATAGATCACTAAGATTACCGTGGGAACAGCTCTCGCCTGGGCACTGAACGATTACTTGATAGGGAGAGCTTAATAACAACGACTAACAATAATAACAAGCGTATTGAGGATTTTGAGGCGGGCACCTTTAACGTCTCAAGAATAAGCTGCCGGACTGCAGCAAGGTAAGAGCAAAATGCCGGTGAGACTAGTTCTTGTAATAAAAATGATAGGAGTATTGGTCATCACTGGTCTGCTGGCTGCCTCTGTATGGCAGAAAAGTTATGCTATCAATATTATGGCTGCACCAAAAACTAACATGCCCCCTCCCACGGCTGCAACAGGTATGACGTCAGGTGGTACTAGCAACCCTAAGGATAAGGGAAGTGGGAAGTAGAGTTAAACGCAGCACATACACTGATAACAAAGGTATTGATAATTACATAACAGATTCAGCACACTTCTCAAACAACATGTGGTACCAGCACATGACCCAAATTGGTAAGCAGACAACAGAAGATAGCTGTTATGTGTGCTCATTGATCCCATACGCCATGAGCGCTTCACGGACATTCGTCGCCACAGAAATACAGGAAAAGACAGCGCGATGTATAGTATATCTGGCACTATTTCAAATGAGAAGACGATTTCAAGGAATGGTGGTGAGAATGCAGTGGGAAACAAGAGACACATACCCATACGAAAACAATTTCCTCAAGTCATATTTGAGTTACCATAAGAGCAGCTTACACGCTGAAGCATTCAGATACATGACGAGTGGCCCTGAAAAGGGAGAAACGAAGAAGATAACACTACAATACCTACCATGTGATTGGTATGCCACTGAAGTTCCTGGTATACAAGGATGTTGGGAAATACCACTGATAACAATAACAGGGAAGGTATACATGAACAATGAATGGGAAATAGGAGTGGTCGGTAGCAACATGATAACAAGAGAAAATATTACCACCATACAGGAACACAACGACAGATGTTGGATGACATGGAGCAAATACGTACCCATGCTGACATGGATGGAGAAGGATGAAGACCCAATAAGCATACTACCGCTGAATGCGCCCAAGTTATGCTACCAATACAGAGGAGATGTGGAGGTGGGATATAACACCAACTGTGGAAGCGTGTTAGAACTACCAGAGGGGGGTGCTGGAACGGCAGTAATAATGGATCACTATTGGGCCTGTGGAGATAAGGCATACCACACCTTGCCTCCGTTGTGGAATGGTATGTGCACAATGGTACACATCAATGTACCATCACCAGTGGTGCCCCAAAAACATGTGAACATGGCCAATTTCCCCAAAATGGATGAAGGAAACAAGAGGAAGAGGAGATCCGTACAATCACAGGAGGGAGAGAACAACAACAACAATAACGTCCTAACAAGGATAAAGAGACAGGGAGAACCCCTGACAGGAAACTACCTGTGGGGAAGGTCGAAACAGCACTCACTTCTATTCCACCAGAACATAGATTATTCAGCAGGGCTGCAATGTTCTTCTCGTCAATAATACACCCAGGACTACAAGCTTATGCAAACGCTAAATGGCTCCAGATCACCCGATGGGAACTAATGATGGCAATTAATTCAACAGTAAACAGATTCAATGCCATAAAAGAGGAGCTGTGAGTGGTAAGAATGGTTGCACTGCAGAACAGATATGTACTGGATCTTCTCACAGCAATGGAAGCAGGAGTTTGTGCAAAAATAGGACAATCATGCTGCACATTTATTCCTGCTAACGATGCAGATAATGGTACACTTACTGAAGCAGTATCACAACTGGCCCAGATGCAATCCAAAATGATGGAAGAAAGTAAAGGAGTAAAGAAGGATAATAGCTGTTTTTCATTATTATGGTCATGGATGCCATCATGGCTGTCAGACGGGCTGAAGGTAATAGTTGGATGCATAATACTGGCTGCAGCTGAATTGATTGTAATAAGGTGCTGGAAGGCCAGGAAGGCACGCACTACAGACGAAATGATCGAAATGGTTGGCATGCACCCCTTGATGCCAACTGATGATGGCCAGCGCACCGACATGATAATAAAGGAAAGAGAGAAACTGCGCGAATAGATCATCACCAATCACTTAGACCCACCATCTGTAAAGCTTGAGAACCCAAGAAACCCGAGGAGCTATATTGGAAGATGGGTATACTGTAAACCGGGAGGGAGCTGTGTTTATATGTACTGGTAATTTGAAGACCATGTCAACAACTATGGACACCTGGGAGGAGTAACTAAAATATGGAGAGTAAGAGGAGATAAAGAGAAGGATATGTTTGTGGTCGACAAGTCGACCAGAGGGGGGACTGAAGTGGGAGAATGGGAGAAAAAGCTCCCCCCAATCTCCTCGCGACCATGGCCTAGAGGATCGCGGCCCAGACACCCACCACGAGATGAATTCGTCTATCTACCAGATGACAAAATACCCTGGTTCAAGAACATAAGGATATGCCCACCAGCCTGTCCTACTCAAGCCGACACCTGCGGCATGGATGAACTCGACTAAGACCTTAACAACAAGCACCCACATCATTAGAGATGCCATAACGACCTAGCCAACTGCCAAGAACACACATGCCACCATGCACACTGGTCACTCACGCACCAACCTACACAAAGAATATATTCAGTGCTATGACGTAGGTGACGGATACACCCACTGACGCGCATCTTTAATATTTTTCACATAGGTTTTTTTAGTAATGCAGAAATGCAAGGCGCATAAAGCACCAGTCCCAAGTAGGCCGCAAGCAAGTACCGCCATGAACACTGTATGAGCAAGAGTACAAGTGCTGATCACGCAGAACGAGCCCAGCGAGAGCTCACAGCCAGGGGGGTGATGTTGCAACTCGTATGCTACCAGCCGGCGCCAAGGTCACACCTGTAAGCAAAGCCAAGCACACAGAAGCAAAATACAACTTTAAATGTGCAGAATTCCGCCCCAGCTACGGTCTCTCCACACGTGACCAAGCCGACCTGACAAGGTGCCAGACCCACGAGGAAGAAGTCACCTGGATCCCACGTCTGGGACACAGGTTGCAACAGTGAAATGACTAGATGGACACCTACAGCGATGGGAATGGCCTGCTCTCAGGCCTATGAGTAAACCCGCACATTGTCTGCACAAACACATAGTTACACATTGTTGCTAGTGACAGGTACACCACGAGCTGGGAACGATGATGGTCCCAGACTGGGGGGCTCGCAGGAGGACCAATCAGAGCATGGGGGCACTCATCACTGACGCCACTAGCATTAGCCAATCATTAGGGGTCTTTGTGTAACAATTTTCAAGTATCTAATAGAAGGGACAACCCAAGTATACCACCTGACTCATCCTTAACCACTAATATTGCTATGTATATGTATACTATACTAACCCTACCACTCGAGGAACCAATCCGGAGTGGCAATAGGTTTTTTTGCTAACTTTCCCAGGTGACGCAAGTAGCGCGTCATACTGCGGCAAAAAGGGCCTGCGAGCCCCACGAATTTTGAGAGTCTGGATGGACGCGTACGATCCTAGACCCATCCCTGCCGTTGTTTTAATAAACAGCAGAGCCGCCTTGCTTCTTGTGTGTGTCTCATACTCATTTTTGGGAAACACGGGAGGAGTTGGGGCCACCCAGCCCGGAGGTCCGTGGACGGCTCAGCCGACCCCGGGATAACCACCCCGACACCATGGTGATCTTGGCCACCTTCTGATGGCCATACAGGAGAACGCCACCAGACCTGCTAATGCACCTAAACCGTGTCTTCAAAAGGCCAAAAGTTTGCTCGATCACGACGCGGGTACGGGTATGTGCACGATTGTAGTCCTCTTCATGCCTGTTCTGTGGGTTCCGTACAAGGAGCCACCTCTTCAGGGGATAGCCGGCATCACCTGTATGTGGGGACGAATGGGGTCTGGTTACTGTTCACCTCAAGAGCGGCCTGTTCATATCACACAAATTGACTTTGCATTGTGATTGGAGTCCACAATTAACAGCATGCATGCAGACGACCTGTGTGACTGCAATGTGCAAAGGTCAGCTCGACCCTGCAAGTAAACATGCCCCATGAATGCCTCCAACAGTAATTGACATGTCCTGGGTGAGGCCAGGTTTTAGGTGTCCCTGGGCCCAGGCAGAATTGGTACCACACTGCTAGTGTACTGCCATTCCAACATTGATGTTGCCATGCTGAGAGCCATCACTTCAGTGGTGCTATAGGTGCGTTGTTTCAGTGCTATGGCTAGGGTCGATCCCTTTGCATGCATTCAAGGGCACATTGCATTATTGTGGTTGTGCTGCGCTAATTCTGTATGACTATCTTGACGGCATGTAGAAGATTTGTGTATTTTGTGGTGTTGAATGTTGTGCAATGTGGATGTGGATGGATGTTTAATGTTTCTAGACCTAGATTGTTCTCTATGTTGTGTAGCTTATACTTGCATATCGGTTCATCCCAAGTACGTTGCGGCCTTCCCAGATGGACATTGGCTTACATCTGTATGTGCATTTGACCTACGGACGACAAGCTACACCCATTTTGAGTATGTATCTCTCCCCCCCAATCACACCCAGTTGCAGTATGTATCTCTCCCCCCAATCACACCCAGTTGCAGTATGTATCTCTCCCCCACAATCACACCCAGTTGCAGTATGTATCTCTCCCCCAATCACACCCAGTTGCAGTATGTATCTCCCCCCAATCACACCCAGTTGCAGAATGTATCTCTCCCCCCAATCACACTCAGTTGCAGTATGTATCTCTCCCCCCAATCACACCCAGTTGCAGTATGTATCTCTCCCCCCAATCACACCCAGTTGCAGTATGTATCTCCCCCCCAATCACACCCAGTTGCAGTATGTATCTCTCCCCCCCAATCACACTGCCATGTGCTTGCCCTGCTACTCACCAAGTAGCCACGGCTTGTTGCTCCATGTAGCGTGGGATGGTTGGGCCAGGACCATGGAATCATGGGTTGATCCGGGGAAACGGGCACAACAATGAGTGATTATCTTGTTCGCATCACATAAAATTTCGACATTGATGGAGTGGAATTGCTTCCTGTTTCGGTAGACGACTTCATTGTGATGTGGGACCACCAATTCCACATGGGTACAGTCGATGGCCCAGGAGGGCATCGAGTACCTGGTTCAGCGTGCGTGAGAATACTGGTTGTGAGATGCCATGCATCTGCCCCACTGTATGCTGGTAGGTGCCTGTGGCCAGGAAGTGGAGCACGGCCACCACCTTCAGTAGTGGGGGGATGGCAGTTCTGATGTCTATGAGGCTCACAATGTCATCATGTATCATGTCCACGATGCTGGTGATGGTATCCCGGTCCAGACGGTACAGGGTGTGTATCTGCTCTGGGGTTAGGTTAAATGGACTGGCTCTGATCCTGGGGATTGGTGGCTGCCTCTGTGGTATGACTAGGTGCCGTGGTGGTGCTTGCTGTGCCTGTCTTGCCCTCCTCCTCCTCCTGCGTCTCCTCTGTGCTGCGTGTTGTTGTTGCTGCTGCACTGCAATCATGTCCTCCAGCCCATGTAATGCTGCTAGTATTGGGACCATCTTGGTGTGCGAAGGGGTGTGGTGTGCTCCTTTTGTGCTGCCACAGTCTCCATTGCCTCCACCTGTGCTGATTGTGTCCACCTGTGGCTGGTGGGAACACTGCTCAGTTATCTTAACAGGTGGTTCGCGATGCCGGTATTAGCGCCATGGCGGTAAGGGGTTTTGGGGGCTTTTCCATGCCGCTATTAGCACGTCCGCCTGGCTTGTGATGATGTGCTATTAGCGGCATGGCATTATTTACAGAATCGAGGGTCGCCCACCCGCCGACTAGCCGCTATTACTGGCACTTAGCGGTGCTGCAAATAGCGGTGAGCCAGGTTGTAATTGGCATGGGGATTTAACGGTACCGGTATTCCTTTAACGGTAACGTTAAATCCCTACCGCACAACGTGTAATGAGGCCCTATGTGTTCAGATTTGCAATATAAGGTTGTGCCTGTTAAACAGTCTGCAGCTTTGTAGCATCCACATTCTCTATGAAAGAGCATTTTTATGCCAAAGCTGTGCAATTTTTGTGACAGTGATTCGTCGGATGATATGTCATCCCGGAAGTTTTTTTACTCTGTTTTCATAGCTTTGGTGTGATAGGCCGTGACATATCTTGCAACAGCAGTGGAATTGTCTGCAATATATTGTATATCTATGTTTGCATTCTACAAGAGTGTTCTGAATTTATTTGGTGCACATTTTAAAATTCACATGCATTGCACCTCATGCTCCCTTTCCAATGCTATCTCTCTCAGCATTGTCATCATTTTGATTAACTAAAGCACTACCCATGCGCTGCGATTTGGCAATCTGTCTTTCTTTCTCTTTTCATAGCACACTGAAAGCTATTTTATCAAAAGAATAAGTGCCTCTTTCTCTTCTCCATAGGAGACGGCTGTTTTGCCGTATATAAAATCAACAACATAGTTGGCACTCCTTAACATGTGCCTAATAATAAAAACATCCATCATTATTCCATCAGAGTGACCGAGCCAACCTTTTTACATTCAGAAACAGCTTTTGCTATTTTTTTAAACAATGTCTTCATATTTCTACAGCCATGGACAGCAATTAATCACAGAAAAAATACATTTTAAAGCAAAATCTCAACCATGTATCCCTCCTCAGTCTGAAACACCAAATTCTTCAAAATACCCACCACTTAAGGGGTTAAATTGCTTCACACATCTCAAGTCATGGACAAGGGCTTTTCTCAACATTCCCAACATTCTCAACATTTCATAACCATACATTAATGCCATAGATATTCACGCTATTTTTCCAACATGAATGCTCATGCAAGCAAACTGCCTCAGTTGTATTAACTGAAAGCCTTATTTTTCTGAAAACAGCCCTGCTTTTTCCTTCGATGCTCTCTGGAATTTGCTATCTTATCTGTTCGCCCTTGAATAAGGCACCGTAGCCGCTTTCAACAGTGAGTAAATTGTTATTTTACTTTGTCCATTCTCTTGGCTGACTGCCAAGGATACGCACAACAATTTAAGAAAACATCTCTATTTCCGTGGGGTGTTATTTTCAAGGCATATACTCTGTCTCATTAGCTGTGTTCCTCTAAACAAGAGAGGAATGGACTGGCAGAATTACAACCTTTTCTTTTATAGCTGCGCAGTTGGCTGTAAAAAACCCAAGTCATAAGTTTTCACTTTTGTCAAATGTTATCTCTACTTGTTTGCATGAAGCCAAGTACGGTTTTATATTGTTTGAAATGTTAAAGATGTTAACTACATAATTACAAGAGGTTAACTCCCAGCGTCTTCTTGCTACAGAGCTTTAAAGTGAAACACAGTTGGATCGGAAGCAGCCTCTATTGTGTGACGAGTGTGAGGAGGAACGAGGTGCGGCTTGATCCAGTAACTCTCTACTGTTGTACGCCTGAACGTTTGGATGTCTGATACACCTAGAGGTGCTTTCCTCTAATGGCTCCAGTACGATATCCTCATTGTCGGAGGAGGAAGACGTGACCCAGATACTGCTGATCGTGTGAGCAGACTGGGTTACGCGGACCGGAGTAGAAAGCAGGCTGGTGATGACTAATTAAGGTGAAGTAAGTACATAGCGAAGTCTTGCTCCCTGGCAGTGCGGCTGCGGGTGGTGCGCAGATTCACTGCAAATGAAAAGCAGACGCGGCTTGCCGCAGCAATTTGGGGATTTCCCCATTGCTGAGCAACTTATTAGTAATTAGCGGCAAGCCTGTGCCACATTGGGCAACACTGCCAGAGAGACATGGACTCATGCTGTAAGCCATGAGTAAGAAAGCAACAATACTTGCCTCTCTGTGCCCCACCCCCTGTGGCTATGGTTGCCAAAAAGACAATTAGCCCACCGCGGATAGCGGATGGGTGCTTATGGGATATTGTTGACGGATTGCTGATGGCCTTTGACCGCAGAGGGATTTTGCATGCACCCCCTAATCAGTGGAGACCAGTGAGATAGCTGCTATAGGCACGCATAGAACAAAGCCTAGAGCCAGTGAAAGTGTGGGAGGTGACTGCCCCCCAGGGCTTTTACTACTGATCCAAATAGTAGCATCTCTTCATTCTGGAGGATACACACCAATAGATTGAGCTAATATACTTGCTGGATCAGTGTATAACACAATAGCATCAGGAGACTGCTGGCCGAATGCCTTTGATCCTGCTATTGGGACTAAAGTGGGCCCTGCTAAATTGTGCCCTACTGACAGAATTTAGTTAGTGTAGAACAAGTAGGGCTTACAAGTTCACTGAGGGACATTTGGCTAGGACATACAATATGCCCATTGAAGGAGGGCCACTGTTGGGTCAGCCCAAATGCAATCGGGAGGAAAGGGCTTATTCAGTCCAAATATAATCTAAGAAGATCTAAGGTGACTGTGAAAACTCACAATTTATCAAATAAGGAGTGCGAGATGGAAAAAACAAAAATCAAAAAGAAATCCAAGAATACCATCCCAGCAAACCACAGTGTGATCACTGGATTGTTTCCACAAAACCCACCCCCCGAAATAAATTCTACAATTATCGAGGAAAAAATTGTACCAGATAGTTGTGGCAATGGCCCACTAAGTTCATCAAATTTTGAAGATATTGATAATAACTCACTATTACAATTATGCCTGAACATTCAAAGAAGTATGACACCTCACCCTGAAGTTATAACAATGCCTAACAGTGGAACACAGGCTGACAGACAGATGACCACACCGCCGGGGACATTTATCCCTGAGGGGGGATTTGATAGATTATCAATCTCTCCTAATTTAGCAATGGTCTCAATTGAGGATGTTCCAGATGTCGAAATAGACTGCTTGGCCAGTTCCTATACAGAGGCAGCAGAGATAGCTGAGATCCAGTCATCAGTAGCATCCTTGCAATCCGCCCTTAAGATTTTGTTGAAGATGTCCGTGCGAATATTGGCCAATACTAACATGCTTATCACAGAAAATAATGGGAGGGAGAAAGTTTGTGAAGAAGTGGAAGCCAATCTCTCAGAAGCCACATCTGGTAATAAAGGGATAATAGTTGCTTGTGATTTTAACTGTCATATGAATGGGCACGGGGGTAAAACTCAGAACCCTAAGTTAAATTAGAAGGGATCTATGAAACATACTAAAAGGACCCTGAAGGTGGAGCATGGGTGCACTTGTTTGAGTCATAGGATATTGAAATGCTAAACGGTAGAACGATTAGCGATCATCCTGGTCATCATACATGGTCAAACAGTATCTCTTATAGCACCTTGGTTTATATATGTGTGTGCCATAAGATCTAACTACAGGTTCAGGACATGATAGTCATCCCCAACGAATGGAGCAATCATGCCTTTTTGATATGTGAGCTTAACATCGCCAGGGGGGAGATCCTTTTTAGCAACACAGGTAATGTGCATGTTAATAGAGCTTGGCACAAGGATATCCTGGTCAGACAAAAACTTAACATATGCCATGGAAGCTCTGGCACTGCAGCTAACGTTTGCCAAAATAGGGGAGTAAAACAAGGTTGCGTTACAGCGCCTTTAATCTATAATCTATATGTCTATGACATTCCGGTAGTAATATCTGCTACAAAAAATTGCTCTCCCAAAATTGGCAAAGTTATTTGCCCCATATTGGCCTATGCAGATGACCTGGTAATCTTCGACTATATCATTAGTGGGATTCGTAGGTCGGCCGAAGCCCTTTGGGAATATGCTGACCTTAACAGCCTTAGTATTAACCTGGAAAAGACGAAGGTTATGAGGTACACCAAAAACAAAGTATCTTGTGTGCAGTTTATGGTGGGCGCAGTGAACATCTCATATGTCCCTCAATACCGAAACTTGGGTATCGACTTTGAACTTGCCGGTGACATTGTGGCATGTAAACATGCGCGTACCATCAAAGCAGCTCAATTGACTGCCCTGTTTTACAGATTTACCATCAAGCAGGGCGGTTTTACTTTAAGGGGCACTCGGCAACTATATGTGCAAGCCTTTTCCCCGGCTATAACATATGAATTGGAAGCTCTCCTTGAGATTGACCTAAACTGGCTCCAGGTGACTGAAGAGAGATTCTGGCGCCGTATTCTTGGCCTACCCCCTGGCATTCCAATGGCTTGAATAAGGTTAGAGCTTGGGCTGATCTCTTTAAAGGCCAGAGTGCTGAAGAAACGGGCAGCACTATGCTTAAAAATGACCAGAGACGGAAGTAATGGATTGCTAACAGCTGTACACCAGGAAATGGCTAGGGAGAATACTCCATGTACAACATTTGGTCAGATGACTAAATTGTTTATTGAAATAGGATGGCAACCGATGGGAGGGGGCTATTCAGATGAGGAACAGAGGGCATTGGGAAAACTAATAGATCTCTGGGATTGGTTAGAGAACTATGACCACCTGAGGTGCCTAAAAAGTTATCAGTCCGTGCAGCACTTATTGTACGAGTTTAAGAAACCCCAGAGATATTTGAACCTTTGCCCATCAGTAAGACTTAGGCGTTTTATCCTATTGCTCAGACTGGAGCAATTGCCCACTTTGATGGTCACAGGGAGAAAGGATAAGATTGCTGCAGAATTGCGAATTTGCCGTATGTGTAAAGTACAAGATCAGTTAGAGACAGCTAAGTATCTTCTGACAGAATGCCCTGTAATGACTAGTACAATTAATTTCCTCCTGGGTAGATATGTCCATGATCATGAGTAGATCAAGGAGGAACTCTTCTTGTTTCACTGTGTTAATTCTAACAGTATGTGCCTGTTGACATCTCTGTATAATATCTGGCTGAGAGTGGCAGTTAGTTTGGGTATAACACTATAAGGAGTTGATTAAGAAATGTGTTATTGCATTATTACCTGAAAGCAGGATTTATAATTATATGTTTATGGTTTTAAATGGTATTTTTTTCTCTTTTAAATATAACATGTATTTGTATTTGCATTTTCACAATTATATCAAAAGTTTTGTGTAAAGTTTATAATATAAAGTATATCACAATAAATATTATTATTATTATTATTATTTAGTACTAAAAAAAAAGTGACTGCGCATATTTTAAAACATGATTACTTTTTCTGCCAAACCATATTTCTGTGTTCTTCGTTCCTGACAAGCAGAGTGCAGATTTCTATTGTTCAACATTTTCTGAGTAGCTAGGACTGTCTAATATTTGTAAATATAAAAATTAACCCTGTATCTACCATGGCTTGGCTATTTAAATGGGTTTAAAAAACACTGCAGTTTCTGACTGCTTCTTCATTTTTTGGTCTTGTTTTCTCTGTTTATCACTTTTTAAACATGCACTTGGATATACCCTCATCACTAGCTTGCTCTTGTATATTTTTTCTTCATTTGTTGATCACCTTATTTTTTCTGGATTGGTGCCAATTGTCCCTCAAATGACTAAATATATATATTCTCTTGACTCCTCATCATGCAAACACACACAATACATAACACATAACACACATTACACATAGGCAATACTAACAGACTGGCCGGCCCACATAAATCATCGCCTACGCTCATCAAGGCTCTCTGCCCCTAATAATGACTGAGACGTCTGTGAGTCATTCCTTTTAGACGATCTTTAAATCATCCGTAGTGTGCGTCATACAGTTTCTGGATGCAGCCCCTTCTAGACATCCATTGGTGTAGGACTCTGTGCTTAAACTAACTGTGATGCTCCCCCGTCTCACAGTCCTTAATTGCTTGGCGGTCATCGTCTCAAGTCAATTACTCAATAACCTGACGCTGATCTTCTCAAGTCAATTACCCCAACTTCCTGTAACTCTTCTAAACTACTAAACTACAAAAGGGAAAACTTCCCTATTTCTAAAGTCCCATATATATATCCCATGATTGTCTTCCTTCCTACTGTCGCCCATCTACATCCCCCAATCCATAGGTGCCAAGTCGCCCTTCCAAGCTATCAGTACTGGGAGCCTCCTCCCAGCAATGATGTGAGGGCATCTGCAGTGTGCCCCCCATCTCTCTCTCCCAGCCCTATTAACATGTACCATACGTCTGGGTCCGTGACCCTGGAGAGAGGGTCTGATGATCAGTCCTCATCTCAGGGTCCCTTCTGGATGTGCCATATGTAGAGATGAGCTCAGGGCCCTCTCCGGGTCCCTGGCACCCCAGGCTGATGGACGGCATGCTAGAGACCAGGCAGGAAGAAATCAAGAGACTCAGGTTGAATTTCAAAGGAATCTCTTGTATTCTTCTCAGGACACAGCAAACAGCATACAGCAGAAAAGTCAGCAACTCCCAACTCTCTCATGACGTCATGGTCTTTTATACATTTTCAAAGGTGCTGTAATTTATTAATTAATACAAAACATTCTGATTGGCGTTGGCAACTTATAAAGACAACCCCTTCTTAAGTCCAAGGTTGGTTACCTCGGCTGTCACTCATCAAGTACCCATGTCATAACAAAACCACAACATTTTAAATTCAACTGCCTCCAGTGAACTTTCCATGAACTGCTATGATGGAATTGTATAATTATTTCAGCATGATTTTGCAAAACTCAACCATTTTGTATGCCCAGCGTCCATCTTAGAGTTGCCTGCCCTTGTCCCAACCAAAATGGCTGACCACATTATAAAATGACTGACCTTCCATTTTATACTCATAACTTAAGTTCTGTTCAGTTTTAAACCTAGATTTTTGGTAACTTGGATAAATGTATGCTACCCATCAAGTCTTCCTTTGTGCAAGGCATTCTGACCCAAAAAATGTATATAGCCCTTCAATGTGCTTGTTTGACCTTTTAAGCGCTATCATTCTGATTTTTGCAATATTGGCGTTATTGATCATCCCAAAAAGCTATCTGTGATTAGTTTGAGAGGGCTGGGTCTACCTTTTATACATTCAGTATGAGGTGGGGTAAGGTCTAACTTCTGTACAAAGCGTAAGAGAGTGGTAGTGTGAATGAATATGTAAGGACATTACAATGTTTTCAGGATAATATATGTGTTATAATAATGGTATTTAGGTGAGAATCGAAAAAGAGTGGACATGTTGAAGTGTAATGAGTAAGAGCAAAAGAAATGTTGATTTAAAGGAATTTTGTAGGCTACTATGCAGCTAAACTATACTGTACGAGTAACAGGCAGAATAATACTACATGAATACACTTAATTTGTAGGATGTGAAGAGTAGTTTTATTCAGATTGTTGTCTTCAGGCAGGTTGTTGTTCGCTGCAATAGCGAAAAAAGAAAATCAGTGGGTATATATGGTAATTGTGAAGTCATTTTAGAAGACGCTTTTTATGAATGTAGGAGGAGTTGTTGGGAAGAATAGTAAATAACATTGGTCCTCATTACGAGTATGGTGGTAACCCTGCCGGTGCTGCAGGTGGGTTGCCACCAGATTCGTAATAATTATTCGACACCTAGGTTCCCGGAGCCACCAGGACATTACAAGTACCGTTGGCCTGGAAAGTCAGGTGCTGGAAAATGTTAGTTCCTATTCCCGTAGTGTCCCAAAGAACTCTATGGGAATGGGGACACAGGAGAACTGGCTCCATCGCTAACTGGGCTGGTGGTCCCATGATAAGTATGCCTAACGGGGCCACAGCAAGAAAGTGTGAAATGTGTATTCAATGCAAAGTGGAAAATGCTGTCCTTTTTTGGAGGCTGTACAGTAAAACAATGGTTTTGTGGATTTAAACAGCACTTATAGCAGTAACTCTTTTGTAAAAAAAAAAGAAATGGAGATGGAAAATATTTGTAGAACACTTTTAAGTGCCACTTGTGTGAAAGTTTATTATGTTGTCAGTACATGCATACTTGCCAATGTGATGAATTCCAATGTGTAGTTGCTTATTAAATGATGGTTCTTTTGTTTGTATAGTGGGAGTCGTGATTGCATTAGAAAAGGTGCACTACAAGTCCCAGAATGCATACAAAAATGTAAAAGCCAACAAACATGAACAGATTGGAAAGGGGAAGGTTAGCAAGTATGCATGTGCATCAAAGTTAATACAATTGCACACATTGATTGTCATTTCAAAATGATGTGCAACTCATTTCCATTTACTTTCATTTATTTTTTTAAATGGCACAGAGTAGTGTTGTAAATGCATACATGAATCTGTTTGTTTTACTTGAAAAGGTGCTGAAATAAATATTTTTAAACGCATTGGGCCTCATTACAACCTAGGCGTTAAGGAGTTAACGGCGCCGTAAAAGGTGTCGGCGCCGTTAAAGCCTTAACGCCTGATTACGAGGTCCCTTTGCGGGTTGCACTTTAACGCCTGCCTTTAGCAGGCGTTAAAAAACAACCCGCAAAGGGAGCTAGGAGCTAATTATGGCACCGTAATTTACGGTGCCGTAATTAGCGCCTTCGCCATTCCCATTGAGCCCTAAGGGGCAAAAATGGGAATGGGGAAGGGCCATGGCGGCATGGGGAATTACCACCCCGCCAACCTCGGAATGGGGTGGCAATTCCCCATTCCGCCATGGCGGAGTCGTTAAGTTACTGGCATGGACCATGGTGCTATTAGCACCATGGTCCAACGCCTGGGTCGTAATGAGGCCCATTGCATTTTGACATTTTTCATTCCATGTTCTTGCCATGCTTTAGTAACATACATGTAGTTTTCATTTCAACTTTGCATTGTGGCAGTCTTAGTGTAACCTTCTTAGTGGAAGAAGTGGTATTAAAAGTGACAGAATGAAAGAAAAAAATAAAATGTGGTCGGTTATAATGGGTCATATTGGCAAGTATGCATGTACTGTCAATATATTGAACTTTCACACAGCATCTGTTATTTAAACATGCTGTAGAAATGATTTAAGTGAATTTTTTTTAATGTTTTGGTTTACACTTCAAACCTTTCATATTTTTATTTTCTCATTTGTTTGTTATTCCGAAAAAATAAAAATGGTGACTTTTTATCCTTTGCTTCTTCTTTTACTTCTCTATCTGTGCGTCTCTTTATCCTGTTTGTCTGTTATTCATTATGTTATTCCAGAATGATATCTGTCCAAAAACTTTTTTTTTCTTCGTTTCCTGCAATCATTGTGGCCCAGCGGTCTTCAGGTGATAGTATGGTTTAGTTTTTCATAAACCAACCGCTGCACAGATTCCTTTTTTTCGTTCAGAGCAGGACATATCATAATTAAGTGATGTACGCTCTCTGTTATCAATCTGTCCTTGCAGAATCGGCAGTGTTTTTGAGTTTCTGGGATTTGTTTCCTAGCTGCCATTATTTGTCGTGTCGGTAGGATATTTAGCCGTAGTCTCATGAATGTTTCTCTTGTCTTAGATGAGTGGAACATTTTCAGATATTATGGTAATAGATTCATTGATCTGCTATCAAGAGTACAAGGAATGTCATGTCAGTACTTTGCTTTTGTTTGAATCGTGTTTATCCAGTCATTCTCTTTGGCTTTAATCTTTGCTTTTTGTGGTCTTTCTATCAGCATTTCCTGGGAGATGTCTTGTTGTTCTCTTTTGACTTCAACCGATCTTTTCCAGATTTCTAGCGCTTGTTCTGTGTTATCAGTTTTTTTTGTTCTGAGTATTTCGAGTCGTGAAGCATACGATTCCCTCCTGATTTTCCGGTAGAGATCCAGTTGTTTCCACAGTACAATGGATTCCAGTGATTGGAGGGCAAGTTCTGCTCGGATGCGTGGTATGGGATGCAACATAGGTAGGTTTAACACTTTCTTCCAAAATCTTCCCTCAAGTTGGTCCCATATGGATTTGTCGATGTTTATCATGGTCTCCGCTCCGTATGTTAGTACAGCCGTTACTTTTTGTTTGTAAAATGTTATAACTGGAGTCAAGGAGAATTTTCAATATTTTCGGTGTATTGTTTTAGCCTGGCGCGCTAGTGATAGTGCTTTGTCTTTTAGATGTTGTGCCCATTCTTCCTCTTCTGGAGATTGAGATATCCATACACCCAGATATTTGATGTTCTTTACTTGCTCCATTTTTTTCTTTCCTATGTGGAAGGTGAACGACTGTCCATTTTTTCTCGTTTGTTTCTTTAATGACATGATTTCGGTTTTCTGTGTGTTTATTTCCAGCTGGTTAGTTATCATGTATTCTTCTAGTTTTTGTAGCGCGATCTGCAGTCCTCTGGGCATTTTTGCCAGTATCACTATGTTGTCTGCATACAAGATGCAAGGTATTGCTGTGTTTTTTATTTTCGGCGGATTCATTTGTGGCATTTATATGTTTGCTTCAAGGTCTGCCATATATAGGTGGAACAGGGTGGCTGCCAGTGGGCATCCTTGCTTTAGCTGGTTCCATGTTCTAATTTGTTCCGTGAGGGTGCCGTCTTTTGACAGTCTGATTTTTATACGGGTGTTTTCGTATAGCAGCTTGATGGGTTCAATGATGTTATTCCGGCACATCCATGTGTTTAGCTTCTCCCATAGAGAGTCTCTGCTCACTGAGTCGAAGGCCAATCATAAGTCTACGAAGGCAGCATAAGTTTAAGTTTTCGTTCTTATGGCTTCGTGAATCAAATTTAGAAGGAACAGATTGACATTGGCTTCTATCGATTTCACAAACCCTGTTTGCCTAGTTGCATATTTCTTTTCTTTTGTGGCCCATAGTGGTCAGTAATTTTGCGGTTCTTTGGTGGATCCTTGCTTGAATATGGGTATTATTGTGGCTTGCCTCCATGTATCTGGTATCGATTTTGTGTTCTGGATCAGCTTGAATATGCTCTTGCATATTGATCGACAGGCCTCCGGGTTTTGTTTGATTATCATATTTGATAGGCTGTCCGGGCCTGGCGCTCTGGAGATATTTAAGGATCATATTGCTATCTGTATGTCTTCGGGTTCCCATTCCCATTGCCATGTTATGTTTTTCACTTGCTGAATTTTTTCTTTCAAAAGCTGGCGGTTTCCATATAGCTCTGTGAAGTAAGCCGTCCATCTTGACTCTGGTACATCCATGATCATTGTGTTTTGGATTTGAGTTTGACCGTGTAATAATGCCCATAGTTGTCTTGTATTTCTGTTCTTCAGGGTTTGCAGCATTTTTTCTGCATCTTCTTGTAGTATTACAGATCTGTTGTTCTTCATCCAGTTTTTGTATTGTTGTTTCGCCAGTTTGATTTGCATAGGTTTTGTTTCATTGTCAATTTTATCTTTAGTCTCAGTTCTTTTTATTTTTTTATTTTCTGGTTGTAGGCGTGAGAGTGCTTTTTTGTAGCTAACGCTTGATTTGTTCTGTTCTGACACTTGAAGGGTTGAAGTAGCCATTCATAGTTGATTTTTTCAGTGTTGTCTAATATTCAGTTTTTCATTCTGTTTGGTAGTTTTTCTATCATTTTTTGTCCAATTCTTAGCCTCTCTCTACCGTTATTTATCTCCATTTCTGGTAGGTGGTTTTTTTCATTTGCTTGTATCACGGTGTTCCATGTTCTCTTCATTATGAAATGGTCACTGTTATCTGATTTAATGTTTTGAGTGTAACAGAGTTCGTCGGATACACCTATGGTCATATAGATATAGGCGATTTTGGTTGTTCTGGTTCCTCTTGCCCAGGTTTCCATCCTTCCTCCTGTTGTTATATCATAGCAGTCGGTCCTTCTCATGTTTCTGCATGTTAGTTCTTTGGTCCATGCTTTAGCACGGGGCGTAAGATGGCATTTGTCTAATTCTATGCCTTTTTTATCGAATATGTAGATGTTTACGTCTTCACATATTATGAATTCAATCGCATTGTATTTTTCGTTTTGCATTGTCTATTGCGGAGAATACCGTGTCTATGAATTTCTATTCCTTTTTGCTTACTGGGTTCCAGTATAGGTTCATTAGTCCCCATATTTGGTCCGTTCTGTTGTTCTTGCTTGCGTTTCTTTCTCTGAGTTTTCACTTTTGCATTTGATTATTGTTATTTGCGTCCATGGGTTTAAATTTTCCATTTCGATCATGTCGAGTTTTCTCACATTTTTGATTATCGTTAGAAGGCCGGCTCCAGGACGGCCCTTTTTCTTTTGGATTGCTGGATTCATTATCCCTGTATAGCCGGTGCATATTGATTGTTCTGTTATCCACGATTCCTGAATACAGATTATATCGGCCGATAGGAGTGTCTGATTTGTTGTATTGAAGAGATGGCTATAGCCCCTGGAATTCCATGAGCATAGCATGGTGTTGGTCGTATTCTCTTTTTTTAGTTGTTATCTTCTTTGATTATGTTTTTCTTCACCCTCCGGAGAAGTGTCATCCTGTTGTCTCCATATTCTGTATTTTCTGTATAACTCATGCCGATTTTGATAATCTTGGTCTCCATTGCCTTTTTTCTTGCTCTGTCCCTTGGTGTTCTCATGATCGGCTGAGTTGCTCTGGTGATCAGCATCATTATTATATGTACTATCTTTGTAATCGGAGTATCTCCTGTTCGATATCTTCATTTGTGTTTTCTTTTCTGTGTTTGGCGTTTCTTTTATCAGGGTAAGCTCAAAGCCTAGCTGCTGGAAGATCAATGTATTGTCTATCATTCTGTTCACTTCTTTTTCCGTGATGAATTTAATCTTTACTTGGTCCGTTGTTGTCTCTTCGCAGAATTCTACGGTGTGTATATCTTTTGTTGTTATATCCTTCATATTTGGGATCACTTGCGTCAATCGTAGTATATTGGTGTGGTTCATTATCATTTTGTCATTTTTTGTTGCTATTCTTTTTAGCTCTATTTTTATGTCCTCTTTTTTTAGTTGTTTGTTTTGTCGGTGGACAAAGGTTGGCAATTTTATTGTATTTTCTGTTGGCCTTTGGTTGTTTCATTCTGTTCTTTGTTGCTTCCTTGTCTCCCCGTTGGTGATGGTTCTTCATTCATGCTTATGTTTTCAGCAGGTGTCAGCACTTCGTCGTCTTCCCAGTCTACTTTTGATATCTCATCAAGGGTCAGCTCCATCATAGAGCTCTCTTGGGTTTCGTCTTCCTCAGATTGCGCTTCATCATATTGGTCCAATATAATCATGGAGGCTTCAGTGATTTCGATTTTAGCTTCTTCTGATTGACCTGTCACATCTTCCATATATGTTGAGAGGTCAATTAATTCTTCTATTTCTACGTCTTCGATATTGCAGACTTGTGTTTGGTTTTTTCATTAGTTTTGATGTTTTCTAATTTCGATAGCTGGGGTGATTTTCTGTTGATCGTTTTTTTGATAATCGCATTCATCTTCAGCTCCTTTGTGGGGTTTGTCCGGTTCCTTAGAAAGGCTCGGGAGCCTCTTTGCCTTTTTTTCCCGGGGGTTGTTCCTTTTTTGGCCGGTTCTTTGTTTGCTGAAGTCTTGTTTCCTTTGGCAAAGATCTCATAGGGTTCCGGGCCTTTCGACTTTGCTTTGGTTTTGTTGTCATCTATTGGCCTAGTGCTGTCTTTTTTCTCTTTTGAATTTGGAATGTCAGTCGTTGTTGCCGCAGGGGGATTCTTCACTTAGGTCGATCAGGTTTGCTTCCTCGCTGAGTCTCTTGTTTTTATCTTCGCGTCTTCCGGCTGTCTTTGTTGTTTCGTTTTTCTCTGTCGTTCCCTGGTGTGGTATTGGTTCTATTGGTCTATTGTGGTTTGTTGCATGTACGCCGGCCTATAATGCTTTTTCTTTATTGGTAGAAGTCATCATTGTGATCAGGGCGTGTGTCAAATCTGTTTTTTCGGCTCTATCGCTACGTGCTATGTCGAATAGTCTTGTTTGCCACATGTGGCTCGTTTGTGCTTCCTTTTCCATTCGTTCTTGTATTTTGTTCATGCATTGTTCGAGATAGCTTTGCTTTGAGTGTGTTAATGCAATTAGTGTTGTTTGATCTTTTATTGACTCTATTAGAGATTCTTGTAGTTTCATATAAGGTAGTAGCGATTGTGATGTAGTTGTTATTAACATGTTTTGCAGATCTGACATTGACGTTGGTATGGAGGCTATCTCTTGGTTGTTGTAGGTGTCCCATCTGCATTTATTGTGTAAAGACTCTTGGCTTTGAGGCGATTTTCCTTTTTGTTCTTCTTGTCGTCCATTCATGTTTTGCGGATTTCTATCGCTGCTTTTGGTGTTTTGTGCATTCAGTGTTGGCTCTTTTCCTGTTCGTTGGTTTAGGGTCTTGGTGTCTCAGGTCTCTATGGTGTCTCAGGTCTCTATTTTTGTCGGGGGGAGTGTATTCCCGAATACTTCTCTTCTTTTTTCATGGTTCTTCATAAGGTTTTCAATTTCTGTTATGTCAAGCGACAGTCTCGCTGCTTTGGGATTTGTCTGTTCGTTCTTTTTTGTTGCGACTGTCTACGGCTTTCATACAGGGCTTGCCATTTCCTTTGGGCCTTTGATGCCTTTTCTTGTTGTGTTAGACCTATTCTCTCTTTTTCCTCACAGTGTTCTCGTAGAGCAGCTGAGATGTGCTCTTTTTCACTCTCATTTCTTTCTTCATCTTTCCTCACAGCCACCATTTCCTCTTGGGCAGACTTCAATTTGTTTTGTGATCCTTAGTGCATGTGCTCCTCCAGTGTTGGGCTTGAGTCTTCAGTGGTTAGCCTCTCTTCTTTGCTTCTTGGCCAGTTTTTTCTTGTTGTTTCAGGGTGCTCTGTACCTGTGGGTTCTGGTCTTTTTCTGTGGGTTGTGGTTATGATCAATGGTATGTTGGGCCTGAGTTGTCGATTGGCGTCCTTCATTTTCATTTCTTGTATCAGTCTTGGCAGAGGAGTTTGTGTCTGTTATTTTTATTTCTTTTTCTTCTTTTTCCGTTATACTTGAGTCGTCTTTCGTGATGTGCACTCTAGCAGCTTCATTTGGATTTTTCTTATTTGATTTTTTAATCGTGGGTTGTGTCTCTGGAGTCTCCATTGTCTTATTCCTGAGTCTCATGTGCGGCCGTGTGAGCTCTATATTTTTGTCACGCTTTGTTGTGCGTGTCATTGTCTTCTTCTATCCATGTTCTTTGGTGGTTTGATGGTCGGTCTAAGGATTTGTTCCCTTTGCCTTGTACAAGGTTTGGTCCTGTCGGTGGGGCCAGTGATGTACCAGTTGTTCACAACGCTCCTGGGTTCGGCCTTTATCAGTTGCAGCCACACTGTACACCTGGCACTCCCCTTGCTGTCGTTGCTTGGGTTCTTTGGAGAGGTTTGCCCGTGCTCCCCGTGTATCCCTTGGTTTTTGGGTACTAAGGTGCAGGTGGTTATGTTTCCTTCTTTTGGTTGGGTTATCGTATTTTGCCGGGTGCACAGAGTTGACTTCTGGATCATAGTATCGCCAGGTTTAGGTTTTGATATCTCTCTCCGTGTGCGCCTCACAGTGCGCTACTTGATCAGGTGGATCAAAGGCGATTAGCCCACAGTCTCCACCTTCGTAACTCGCTTATCCGCGTGGCGTTATATATTTTCTTGGATAGATTCTCGAATCAGGTCAGTGCACTTCAAGGTTTGCTGTGTCGAATTTCTCCGTTCAGTGTGTTAGGGCTTAGTCTTTGTTTTCTTTCAGCAGTGCACATGTGGATCAAAGGCAATTCGCCCGCAGTCTCCACTTGCGTTCTGTGAAATCGGTCCCTGACACTTTTGTGGAGGTGTTTCGTTTAACATACAGATTGGATGTTGTGCTCGAAGGTGTCCTTATCGCTGGTATTGCTCGCTGGTATTGCTGGTTTGTGTTTGTAATACTGAGTGACTCTTACCTCTCAAAGGAGATCTCCTCGGGTCATACTGCGATGTATGTTAGTTTTCACTGTCGTGATTGATGATTTGGATGATTTCTATGGGTTTTAGGAGCAGGATTCAGAGGGTGAAATATTTCTTACACTCAGCGAACAGCAAAGCAGCAAACAGTGAAACAGTCACAGCAGATTCTTGCGCCCTTGACTAGCGCAGGCTTAACGCCGCAAGAGCGTCTCTCACTGATTTTTGTCTTCAGCTTCCTGGATGGGCAGAGCCTCGAGACTCCGGTCTCTTAAGGCTGCAGTGTCTTTCCTTCTTTCCTCGCCCTGTGATCAGCTTGCGTAAAGCTGTGCATTCAGTGCAGTCCAGTTCACACAGTGCCCTTTCTCACAGGGGGTCAGGTATAATACAGAGATGGGTGCACTTCAGGCGCAGCCACCGTGAAACAGTCACAGTAGATTCTCGCGCCCTTGACTAGCGGGGGCTTTCACAATAAAGACACATACAGTGCTGCTGGATTTGCAAATATGAATTTTTAAACTTTTATGAAAATGCTCACTTGATGTCAGGAGGTGGGACAAAATACAGTATGATTATTGACTAGGTGAATGCAGGGTAAGTGGCAGGAACTCTGTTTACATGCATTTGTAAACGAGTTGGAAATATAATTTTACAAATATAAGCATGCCTGTACTTTGTCTTGATAGTTGCAGATGTGGTTGAATCTGAAATTAGAAATCTTGGAGATTGTTATAGTAGTTTTTGATGCAGGTGCTTGTGAGTAACAGGAGAAATGCACTCTGACAGTTCAACAGTACAACTGAAGTGTTGAACTAAGATGACAGAGTTAGATGTAGAGTTTTTGGGTGTGATTGGTGGATGAGTGTGCGACTGCTTCAAAGCAGTGCATGAGTGAGTGGTACAAAGATTAAAGTGGAAAGGGAAGAAGGAATGCTCTGTGTTATGGGGACCACAGACAGCACAGTAGTTTGTAGATAGGTCATGCCACAGCCAGGTCTTTTAAGGATGCCTGGCATGGAAAGGGGACCGTTGGGTTTTAGCCAATGAGGTGTTCTGGTTGTGGTTTATATGAAGAGAGGGCAGCAGTTCTTTTGATTGCTGTGTGTAGGGAACATGGATGTGTCTATTGCTATGAGAAGGATTACTGTGTGGATGGTGGGAGATTTTTGGATGCTTAATTTGAAAAGGTACACAGAAACGTCTGGCATCTCTGGTAACATTGGGAGTGGTGGTTTGTTGGTATAGTATGCCTGGTCAAACATTTTGCAAAAGAATGTCTCATTTTCAATGTCCAGATTTGATTGTGGTACATTGTGGAGGCATAGTTTAGGCTATGTTAGTGCAATATCTTTGCAGATTGCATTTAAAGGTATGTTGCAAGGATTAATGGAACTATTTCCACATGGGAAGTTTATCCTTTCACAAATACATCCAAGGGCAGTATGGCGATGCACCAATGTGTTTTATCCCCAACATGAAGCAGGAAGGCAACTTGTAAATAAAGGTTATGTACATTTTTGAATGGTGTTGGGATGTCATCTTTTGAAAAAGAGAACATTATGGTGGATGGTGCAAAACATTTTTGGTGTGATTTTTACTGATTTTGGAAATCAAATGTTTCCTCTAAACATTCAAAATGCACGCAGAACGTTTATGTAAAAATGATGTACAGTGCATGTGAAAAGATTTCTAAGTAGTTGTAGGAAATAAAAATCTAAAAGCCTCAAAGAAATCTAAAACTGAACCCCCCAAAAAAGGTTCTTTAAGAGACACCATTGTGCAATACATTCTTTAAAGTAAGTATAAACCACCCCAAGCCCTTAAATGAGGTGTTCTGTCTGCAGACACCGTGGTAGTCCGTGGACAGCATGTGTCACATCCATATCTTTTGAGGATGCCTGCCATGGACATGGTACTGTGCAGCCGAGGGGATTTGCCAATCAGTTTTCCTGGGTGAGGTATACAAGGAGATAGGGTGGCAAAACTTTGTTTGCTGAGAGGACTGCAGATGGTGATGTCTTTCAGGAGGCAGAGTGTATGGATTTTGGGGGACACATGGATCCATTGGTTGAAGGTGTATGTTGAGCACTGTGGAGTGGCTGAAAATCTTGGATTTGATGATTTTCATGTAGAATGGTATGGATTGCGTGGCATGAAATGGGTGGACTTTCTCCCATTGTGGGAACAGTTTAGGGTATCTGACTGGAATTTCATTGTAGTTTGCAATGAAGGAGGCATTCAGAAAGTTGAAGGAAATGTTCCCCAATTCAAGAATGATTTTATATAATTTTTTGACTTTTTTGTTGCAGGAGAGGCAAGGGAGGATAGGGAAGGGAAGGAAGGGGCACCAACCACAGGGACGAAGGAGATGGAGAGAGGAAGATGTTGGGTGGGCCTTAATCAGGTAGGGGTCAGTGTTTTTCTCATGCTCCTTGACCCCGGCCTCGAAAGCACTCTGAAACTGAGATGTGTGCCCCAGTACATACACTGTACTAAGACGCTCGAAAGGTAAGGGTCGACGGTGTTATGTATGGCCTGCGAGTCTTCCGCTGGGATCCTCTGCCCCACAGGAGTACCCCTTGTGGTGGCAGGAGCAGATGATGAAGTATTACCTTCCCTTCGCTGCACGAGAGGGCAGGAGCCCTCTGCCACGGAGCATCGGCTGATCCTCGACTAGATCTATGGGCTGCCTTTCTCACGGAATACACCGATTCCAAGGTACTACTACAGCAGTAGTGGCGGCATTCTGAGATATCAGACCGCATACCCATTTCTGGCTGCAATTTCGTAATTCCTACATTTGAATTTGGTGCTAACTACAAGATGGCCGCCAGACGCAACCACCAATTGAGCTGCGTTCCACGCTCTGCAACATCTGCACTGTGATTGGGGTTGCTGTGTATTTGAGCCAATCCGGATAACCGGAAGGCGGAAGCCAGCCGACACCCCCAAGGGCTGCATCCTAGGGTCTGTCTGCATCTGTCAGCGGCCATATGAGCCGTCGGCCAGAAGCTCTATCCGGCAACCCCCTCTCGAACACTGTGAGTATGCCGTCTTCTCTACTCTACTTACTATATTATGGGCTCCACAAGCGGCAAAGAACTTCCCACCGTAGCTTTCTGCAGCATGCCTTAGTGTCCCATCCACTCCTGAACGCCACAACTATATCCACGCATACACATTGCCTGCTGTATTATTACACATCAGCACATGATTAGCTTGGATTCTCCCAGAACGTTCCCACGCCTCCGGGTGTGCAAAGTCTTCGAACACACTCTGCCTGATGCCTGTCCACCTACTACCTATCTGGACATGACTACCTAGGAAGGCCCGTGCCTCTGCTGCCGCAGAGTCCTATCTCACTTCTGTGCCTGTACTGTGTCAGCATTACCTAACCTATATGCACTCCACAGCTAATGACCTGACCTAGTCCACACGTGCCCCACATTGTATCAGATTAATTTAGCCTTTGCACTGCTCTGTACCAATTCTATCTAGCCTTTACATGCCCGCACATTTTCAGCTCTACTTATCCCATGTGTGCCTGCATTGTATCAGTTCAATTTAGCCTACATGTGCCTGCACTGTATCAGTTCAATGTAGCCTTTGTGTGCTTTACAGTTAACATTACAACTTAGCCCTGCACTGCATCAGTCCTATCTAGCCTATATGTGCCTGCACTGTATCAGTTCAATTTAGCCTATGTGTGCTTTACAGTTAACAATACAACTTAGCCCTGCATTGTATCAGTAATATCTAGCTCATGTGTGCTTTGCACTGTTCGAGCCCTGCTTAGACTACCCGTGCTCCCAGGGCACTTCCTTTTGATTACTACTTACCGTTATGCCTGCTCAGTCAGATGAGCTGTTTAACTGCATACCCTTGCTGAACCACCTCAGAACTCTAGGATTGCATGCAATCCTAGCTAGTGACCACTAACTCCTGCTAAGCGCCTCACCTTATCTCAAAACTGTTAGCATGCTACCACACCCCTCCTCCCTAGGGTTACCGCTCTTTCTACTGAGGATACCCCTCTCACGGCGGGCATCCACCCTCGTGCTACTCTTAACATTAGCCAGTCTAGCTGCATTTAGCACACTGTGCGCTGGAACCATGGCCCCTACTTCAAGACCTATGGCTGCTTACTTGAGTGTTGAGCCCCCTAACATCTACCTCAATGCCCCTGCCTTATGGTTAGACCATTTCACTAAAAAACCCACACCCAATTAAACTTGTTTCACTCGCCTAAGAAATAAAATACTAGGAACCAGATTCCTGGGTACGACAGGACATCCTCTGCACTCTAGCATCCACTCAAAAGTAGCCCAACCCGGCCCGTCCATCAAATCTCCTATTTCACCTTCTCTCCAGTGTCACCAGACCTTGGCGCCACTAAGCAAAGCTACACAGATCAAGGCCGCTCTGGTCAATGCAAGATCCTTAGCAGCACATGCACTTGACATTATTTATCTTATAAAGACTCAGGAGCTTGACCTCTTAGCCATCTCTGAGACCTGGCTGCACCCTGCCTCGGGCCCAGCACTATCCCTGGCCATCCCCCCTGAGTAATCCATATCTGGATGTGACCGCACCTCCAGAGGCGGTGGAATTGCATTCATCCATAAAAAATCACTAGGACTTAGAACCCTACCAAGCACTAAGCTGGACTCGGCCGAGCTACTTTCTGTCAAACTTCCTCTATCTGCCAACCAAACAGCCACTCTACATCTAATTTACAGACCACCTGGTCCACCCACATCGTTTATAGACAACATTACCTCCTTAGTACTCAATAAAGCGAAAACTAACTCTCAAACAATCATCCTTGGAGACCTTAATCTAGGTCACCAAGACCCCAATAACCTCACAGCCTTTGAATTCGCCAACACCTTAACAGATCTAGGTTTCTACCATCATAGTCAAGAACCCACCCACATCAAAGGGAGGTCTTTAGACTGGCTAAGAGACACCAATTGTAACATTAGTCTACTTTCTAATGTTCCATGTGCCTGGTCAGATCATCAGATCATCACTTTTAACATTGAAGCAGCACACCTGCATACACCCTCCATCAGCCCTGCCATTCCTACCAGGAACAAAAAGAACATAACTTCCAAAAAGTTACTCCCCCTTATCTTTCCCACCCTCAACAATGTCACGGACCTTTGCTCTGACACCACCACCTTAGCTGACACCTATAACCAGACAGTGCTCTCAGCTATAAACTCCAATGCCCCTCTCAAACTAAGGAGACCTAAACAGCATGCGCACATCAACTTGTGCTTTACACCGCAGCTCAGAGGGCTACGCAAAGAGAAACGTTGCGTGGAGTCACGCTGTAAAAGCCACCTGTTGAATACCCACAATGACGGTCTATTCCTAGCTACTCTCAACTATAAAGAAGCCATATTCCAGGCCAAAAAAGTGTCCTACAATAACCGTATCCTATCAGCACAATCAAACACCAAGGAACTGTTCAAAATTCTCAAGGAACTTAAGACTCCTGCAGTACCCCCTGACTCCCATTCCAAAGATAGCAATTGGTGCTCCAATATACAGACAGCACTCCTGGGCAAAATTACTACCCTCCAATCCAAAATTAAAGGCAAACAAAATTCCTTACAGTCATATCAACCGCTGACTTTTCCCACGTCTAGCACGTGTCAAGCTAACCCGAACTTCAAACCATTTGCCTTCTCCTCGCATTCCATTCCTGAAGTAGAAGGGATTATAAACAGCCTCAAGTCTTCCAATTGTCAAGGTGACCCATGCAAAGCTCCCATCATCAAGGAAGCATCTCACAAACTAGCCCCCTTCATCACGGCCTTCATAAACGCCTCCTTCAAAACCGGTATAGTCCCTGACAACCTCAAGGACGCCTGGGTTATCCCATTAATCAATAAACATTCCCTTGACCCTAACATACCGACCAATTTTAGACCTATCACTACGGTCCCCTTCCTGCTCAAGATTCTAGATCGTGCAGCATACTTGCAGATCCAAGACTATCTTGAATCCAACAATCTTCTTGGATTAAAACAATCCGGTTTCCGCCCTAAACATGGGACAGAAACAGCCCTGATCGATCTGAAAACCCAAATGGAGTTACTAAAGGATAATGGAAAGCTAGCGAAACTCCTTATCATTGACCTCTCTGCGGCAATTGATCTGGTCAACCACCAAATACTGTGCCAGATTCTTAAATCTGCGGCCCACTTCTCTGACTCTGCCAACGCGTGGATCCACTCATCCTAAGTAACAGATCCATGCGGGTCTTCTCACCCACAGCCTCTGCTGACCCTTCCTGATTCACTGCGGCATCCCTCAAGGGTCCTGTGTATCGCCTACTCTTTACAATGTGTTCACCAAACCCCTCTTCGATGTGCTTCACTATCTGGGTGTCTCCTACACTAACAACACTATGCGGACGACACCCAGATACTCATTCCCATCACTGGTGATCACATAGCCGATACGAAATCCTTGAACGATGTCTACTTAGTCATCCAGGCCTGGATGGCACAACACGGATTATGCCTCAATGATGACAAGACGGAGCTTCTATTACTAGACTCTACTCAACGCCTCAATATATTAGACCAAGCCTTCAAATCATTCAACATTGATGGCAACGACATCATGGTCTCTGAAGACACTAAAATGCTGGGCGTCTATCTGGACTCTGCTCTCTCTCTGAACAGACAAACAAATGCAGTAAGGTCAGCCTCGGCCTACACTTGCAAACTTATCACCACCTGCAGACCGTTTCTAAACTCGCACAAATGCATTAGCCTGGCAAGAACACTCATTGGGCCTCATTACGACTCAGGCGGTAAGGGTTTTACGGCGGCGTAAACAGCGCCGACCCTTACCGCCTGAGTACGAGGTCCCTTAGCGCCATGGCGGATTTAACACCTGCTTTTAGCAGGTGTTAAAATCCATGGCGCTAAGTGACCATGGAGTTAATTACGCCACCGTAATTTACGGTGGCGTAATTAACGCCTTCCCCACTCCCATTATGCCCTATGGGGCAAAATGGGAATGGGGAAGGGTAAATGGGAAAATGGGGATTTACCGCCCCGCCAAGGTTGGAATGGGGCGGTAAGTCCGCCTACCACCATGGCGTAAACGTAGTTTACGCCATGGTGGTAAAGTCACGGCCCAGGCGGTAACTTACCGCCTGGGTCGTAATGAGGCCCATTATGTCCAAAATCGACTACTGCAGTGCCCTTTACCTGGGGACCAGCCAGTCCAACCTAAACAAACTGCAAACAGTCCAGAATAACACCATCAGAGCAGCCCTAAACATCCCTAGGCGGTTCCACATTTCCAACATCAGAGCTGGGCTACATTGGCTCCCAGTAAAACATAGAATCGCCTTGAAAACACTAACCTTGACTCACAAATGCCTAGACAACAAAGCCCCACTCTACCTTGCCTCTCGTCTCACACTCCACACCTCCACACAACCGACTAGAACACCACATATTCATAGCCTCACCCTGCCTAGGTTTAAACTCCAAAAAGCTGGTGGTGTGAGTTTCCCTGTCCTAGCCTCTAAGCTTTGGAACTCATTGCCCACCCACATCAGAACTGAGCCTTCTTTCTTAACCTTCAAGAATAAAACCAAATCTTGGTTGATCATGCAGAACGTATGAAGCATCACTATCAAGATCTGGCACCTTTTTTTCTAATACTGCTACTATGTATATTGCATTGTACTGTAAATAACCATATTGTATGTACTGTAACTGGTCCTAAGAATATATGCCCAGTTGCCTTCGGGCCTGGTTTGCGCTTTACAAATAAACTAAATTACAAAATAATTACAAATGAGGTTGAGGGCATCAGCTTACTCCTCCCTTCGAAATGTACTACCTTTCTCACTGCTCCCTTGTGATTTGACTTGAGCTGGCACCACATGGAGGTGGTCCCATAGGAGTACAGACCTGGTTTTCCTTAACTGATTGCAACATTGCACTCAGTGCATCAAACCTTGTCTGCTCAAGCCTTTGGTACACCCCTTATGGTGGTAAACAGCTGCCACACCCAGGAATCACAACGGGAGCTGGAGAGAGGTACTTCCTGTACCTTATCTTCATATTCCTCTGTATCTCCATGCATGTTCCCCTTTCCAGGCCCTCCAGGTGGTAGTGCTGGTGGTGGTTGGGGAGCTGAAGTGGCCATTGCAGATGCCATTCTGGTCTGCAATACATTTTCTGCAAAGATCTGCACAGAAAATCAACAGGTGCTCTCTCGTGGACAGCCATATTAAGAATGAGGAACAGTAATGGGTGGGTCCCTTCAAAGGGGCTGTTCAAAGACTGAACAACTGTGCGCAGACTATCGAGCCACAAATGGGGCTTAAAAAGGTATAAAGAGTTGCCAGATCAACTAAGACACGGTCTAGGACTCTGCAAGGGTAAGGTTTCAGCTTGAAACACCCTAGATTGGCCAAAAATGTCAGTGAAAACTTCTGTTGTGCTGCGCGGGTGCGGTCACATGATGACATCCTGGGACAGTGTCTGCAGGATAGGGGCAGAGTCCCCAAACTAATTAAAAGTGCACATCACGATAGCGGACATGTCCGGACAGGCGCGGTGTCCGAGGGCACTGTGAGATGAGGTGCGCATGCGCGCCAGTGTCCACAGTGCAGGCGCGGGGTCCCCAGACTAATTGAAAGTGTGTCATGGGAAAACAGACATTTCCGGACATTGCTGGTGTCCGGGGGCACCTCCATTTCGGTTACATCCATCCCAGACAGTCAGACCCATAATTGGGCTTAAGAAAAAAAAAACTGCCAGCGACACTATAAACACACACATATTTATTTAAAAAAATATATATTCAATTAACAAAGAGATGGGGAATCGGAATAGAAAACACACATGGGAGAATTGGGATTTTCTATACAATGTAGATGAGGAGTGGAAGGGAGCAAGGTGTCATCATAGCGTCTTTCATTTACATTCAGGTAATTTGATTGGTATGATTTGTTGGGACAAGGTGAACAGGTACAGGTACAAGTAGGGCAGTGAAGCGAACACTTTCCTTGACATGATTTTCACAAATGTGAGCAACTGCATACAATTATTATTCAGTTGATCCATTTTTGATGATAACTTGATTAGTTCATTATGTACATTTGGGATTAGGGGCTCTCTGTGTAAATGTTCAGGTTCTCGCAAATGGAATTGTGCCTTGGTTTCCTCATCACCACTATGGTCTCTTAAAAAGAAAAGCATATTATAGTGACATTTGAACAAATTACATTACTTTGTTGTTTTAAACAAATGTATTTTATACAATCAGAGCTGTTTTCTTCAGTCATTTCGTCTTTGGGGAAATATTCCTCTAACCATTCCAGTGTGCTTGCATTTCTGTTAAAACAAAATAATAGTGCTATTTCTTATAAATTATGTACACATAACAAATGGTAATAATAGAGAAAGAAATACAGTTTACTTACTATTTTTTAAGAGATTATTCCGAAATAAGTGGCAGGTAATTTTCAGTCTGTAAGCAGGGTTGTACTGAGGTGATACTGTCAGGTGTACAGTTATGGTTTGTGCTTGGTGCATTCCAATATATTGTGCACTAAATGAAAACCTAGTTGTAGTTTTTATTAACATATATATGTTAATAAGCCATTATTAACATACTAGTGCATTATAAAGAACATATGCAAAAGCTCTTCATACTGATATAACGCATTTCTCTGACCCAGGCAATGTTTTATCAGTGCTTCTCCAAACCAACAGAAGATCTAGTTTAATGGTTCGGTCATTTTCTAGCCCGCTGTATCTTTTTCATTTATAAAGCCTCTTTAGCATCAGAAAGTTAACTTTGTCATAACGATAACTTATTGAACACCCCCTTCAGCAAACTACAAATCTTCCGTGCTCCAGGCTATAATTAATGAACTCTAAAACGCCAATAGAGAGCCAAACGTCAAACTGATCTTTCTAAGCTTGGCAATGGAAGTTTAATTTCAATATGCTTTTAAATAGAGCAGTGGATTTTTTGTCCAGTGACATGATTTCTTATTGCTGGTTCTATAAATATTAATGCATGGCAGCTATTGTCTATTATATTTAATTACATTCTATATTTCTTATATTAGCGCACACGCTGGAAGGCAATACATTCTCTTCCGTAACTTCTATTTTATTTTTTTATTTTCTTAGTATCTGTAACTTTTACCAACTGTTCTGGGATGCTAGTAGCAAACAATACGATCCATTGAGCCTCATTAAAGGTTGGAGGTAGCCATGGAGCTACATGGCTGCCTCTAAAACCCTTCCGACTCCACCCTGGTGAATGGAGCAACTACCGGTCCATTCCGAGGTCGGAGGGACCGGTAATTCCCCATTCACCGGGGCCATTCCCATTTGAGCCCCCATAGGGCTCAATGGGAATGGGGCAGGTGCTGATAATGGTACCGGAAATTGCGGTACCGTTATTAGCTCTAGAGTCCCTTTGCAGGTCCCGTCCTTTACTACTGCAAAAACCAGGCGTTAAGGAAGGACCCGCAAAGGGAACTAAAGTAGGGAGGTAAGGGATTACCGGCACTGGTGCCCTTACCGGTGCCAGTAATCCCTTACCTCTCACCTCGTAATGAGGCCCATTGTTAATAAAATGAGTTATAAAACACATGCCTCCTCTCGTCCATATACTCTTCTAGGGCATGTTGGCAATAGGTGCGCTGGTTGCCAAGAGCTGCATTTGGATGCTTTAATCTCTTGCTATGACACTCTGGCACAAGGGCTATTAGTCAACACAAGTGGGCACGTGTTCCAAAAGATGTCAAATGTACGGTATTTAGTTGCTTTAATAGTCAGTCACAGGTCACACTGACTAATTTTCTGACAGAAGTAATTCCATGTCGACCTTAGGCAGGCATCTGCAATCTGCAGCTCTCCAGTTGATTTGTACTACAATCCCCATGATACTACACCATGGACTAAACTGGATAGCACTGATGAAAGTTGTAGTCCAAAGCATCCAGAGAGCCAAAGGTTGCAGACCCATGGTAAGGATACCAGAGAGTGGTAGTAGCATCATTCATCATCATCCCCCAAAGCCTTTGCCCAGTTTGGGACATTCCTTCTGTTTAGTAAACCGGCTTCACTCAAAATGAATCCAGTCATTGTATCCCTTTATTGTTGATGTTGCTTTGAATATGTTATAGCTTCAAAAGTTGACTAGTCATCTGTTCAAAAAGTCTGAGGAAGAACAACATAATCTACCAAATAAACCGTGATAGGTCATTTGACTTGCTCTCCTGGGAAACGGGTAGGGAATGCAGCCTCATAATATAGAGCAACGGATGTGTGAATTGGGTGCATCCCAAAACTTTGTATACAGATATTTTCGAATCCCAGATATAAGCTTAGTACATTTGCAGGGCACACAGAGTCACTCGGAAATATCAACTATGTTCAGCAATTTGAGATGCATTGGGATGAACTTTTACAGGTTCCTGGTATGGTAGTGCAAACCAGCTCAGCACATTTCAGTAGAGTGTACACTTCAAGAGACACCACACAAACTGCAATTTCAAGTGACAGAACGTGCATCTAATGTGGTCTATTCTGAGCTTGCTCTTTTTTTGGCAGTGTTTTAAGCTGGTAAGGTTTCCTAAGGAAAACATGTGTGCAGGGTGTCCTACCCCAATTCGGACTAGGCGCACCATTTGGTCTGTTAACTAGACATTACGATATCAAGCAAAACCTTTCAATAGTGTGATTGTGATATTTTTTAGAATTAGTCACACAATATAAAGCTAGATTTCACTCATGCTGAATTTTGTCTCAATCTTAGACTTTTCCTGCCCATTATTAGTAATTTAAATACTTAAACTTGTGAAATACCTTTGTACAAAAATTAGACAAATACAAGTAAGAATAAAAGATCAAATACCTCCAACCCTCAACTAAATGAATTATTTTTTTTTCTCCAATACAGACAAATTCTCTCAGTATAAACATCAATAATATAATAAAGTAGAAATAAACATCAGTTAATAGTTAATAAAATTATTTAAAAAAAGGTGAATTTTTTCTGGGGTATATAATCATGATCTATTCCTCTTCCACAACAAAAATGTTGGGTTAAGGTTAATCACTTTGTATGACTGTACAGAATGCATTATCCATCCTATAACATGTTGAAAAGTAATATATAACAATTAGTTAATGTGGATACAAATATGAATAATGTAAAGAAAACATTTTTGATGGAATTAAAAACAGGCTAAATTAAAAATGATATGAAATTGTAGCACATCAGAGGTGGGCTAATCTAAATTTGATTGCCATATGTCAAGGGTGTAGAAGCCCTTGCTTATTTGATTTGCATTAGTAATAACAAGGTGTGGGTAATTCTATCTCAGAAAGAGTGGCCTGCTGACTAGATCCCCACTCCACAAACCTAATTCCAAATGTGTACACCTGTGCCCTGCTGAATCAGCAGCCTGATCTGTAGCATCTGTCCCCAGTGACACAGAGCATTTCCAGTGGCCACTGGTGCCCTCTGAAGGCTGCATTGACAGCTGTTGGGGGCTGCTCCGGGTCACCGGCAGCCCCATAATCGGGTCGGGTTGCACCCGACAAACATCCTCTGGTGCGGCGATCACGCAGCTAGATTCGGGGTGGGGGTTCTGCCCACCCGCTCCGGGGACACCGGAGCTCCACACATGGCCGGCTGGCAACCGGCTTACCGCGTCCCCGGCTCTGGGGGCACCAAGGCTGGGGTCGCCACCCTGGCCCGTCTCACAGGGCCAGGGGCACACACAAAGACGGGGTTGCCCGGCAGGGTCACCGTCCGGATGGCGTTGCCCGGCAGGGGCACCGTCCTGGAGCTGGGCACCGTCCTTGGGCCCAGCACACGTGGTGAGGCGCCAGCCTGGCGCTCACACAACACACACACCACGGAAGCGGCTCGTTCTCTTTATTAACTTGGTCACGTGGGTCCCCACGTGACCAAGACAATACCCGGGAAGATACCATGTCTCCCAACAGGGGAGACATGTAACACTCCTCCTTTTTCATAACAATAAAGCAAAAACCCCAAAGTCCCAACATAACCACCACTACTACTACTTGAGCCACTCTACTGCTTTACGCACCCTTTATTAACCTGGGTGAGTGGCTCTCATGTCACTAAAATGCACCACTGAGAACTACTGGCACAACATAAACCACTCCACCCCTCCAGGTGTGCACCACACAGCATTGCCCACTCACTGGGCCATTTTAAGCAAATTCGTGTCTACGGGCTCACAGTCTACAGGCGGATGTCAGTTATGATGTCCACCTCCCATACTCGTGGAGTCGCTGGAAACCAGCTTGCATCCTCACCAGCATTCGTATAGGACAGTCACAGCAAAGTCACAAAACCAGCAAAGCCGCACCTGGGGATGCCCAGGGGCCACCTCGGCCAAGTCCACAGTCTGAAAAGGGCACACCTCAGGGCAGGATGGTGATGGCAGCCAGATGATCGCCCCTTGGAGGACCGATAGCCACCTCTGCCTCCTTCGAGGATGGCATACCGCTCACAATTGCACGATATTGTTGGCAGTGCGGCAACCCATTCGCCTCACCTCTCTTCCCCTCCCAGGGCTGTCAAAAGGGAACATTGGCGGCTGGTACCTGGGGCCACCCACCCTCGTCTTGCTGCAGGGGCCGGTGGCCAATCGTGGCCTTTGCTGCCACTTGACGCCGCCTTCCTTTGTTGTGGCTGGGGGCCGCTGGGCATCTTGTTGCAGCCCCGGCCACCCGCATTTCTTTTGCGGCGCACCTCGCCGCCCGCATCTTCCTTCTCACTGCGGGTCGCGGGCGGGGCCGCGCCTCCTCACTGCGTCCGACGCCACGAGCACACTCGCACCCCACAGGGAATAGGGGGCGGAAAACCGCCTCCTCCCTCCTGGTGGTGGCGGTGAGGCAGACTTTCCCTCACATGCGGCTGACGCTGCACCCCTATCTCTTCCCTCCTCCGTAGCGGCAGAGTCCTCATCCTTGGTGGGGGAGGGGCAGCCCGGCGTCCTTCACTGCGGCGCAGGCCGCACACCTCTCTCTCCTCACTTTCCTTTGTGGCGCCCATCGCCGCAGCCAATTCTTCTGGGGGGAAAACAGGCTCACCCTGCTGCGGCGTGCATCTCTTTGCGGCCGACGCCGCCCCTTTCATTGTAGCTGCCACGGCCGCGTGCACCTCTCCCCCACAGATGGGAGAGGGCAGCGGCTCACGCGCCGCAGATCCTCCCCGTACGGAGGATGGCGGCCACTCCTCCTCATCGCGGGCCACATTGGAGTTGGGCCCGCACGCCTTTGTTCGCTCCTCCCCTCCGCGGCTCGCGGGTGGGGGAGGGGCAGCACCTCCTCTGTGGCCGACGCCGCAGAAACTTCTCTCCCACACGCGGATGCGGGGGGGGGAAAGACAGCTTCCGCTCCTCCTCATCGCGGGCCCAGCTGGAGATGGGCCCGCACCATATCTTCTTCGGGGCGCGCGGGGCCCCTCTCCCTCCTTAGCGGGCCCAGTTGGAGATGGGCCCGCATCCATCGCTTGTGTGCGGCGATGTTTTCCGCACATTGTCTGTGCGGCCGATGCCGCAGGGCACTCACACTCCCCCCGGGAAGGGGAGAAAACAGTTTCCTCCTTCCTGGTGGCGGTGGGGGCAGACGCTCCTCCACATGTGGCCGACGCCACTTCACACGCAGGGCTCCATCCCACCTTCGTCGCCATTGTTGGGGGCTGCTCCGGGTCACCGGGCAGCCCCATACTCGGGTCGGGTTGCACCCGACAGACATCCTCTGGTGCAGCGATCACGCCGCTAGATTCGGGGTGGGGGTTCTGCCCACCTGCTCCAGGGACACCGGAGCTCCACACATGGCCGATTGGCAACCGGCTTACCGCGGCCCTGACTCTGGGGGCACCCAGGCCGAGGTCGCCACCCTGGCCCGCCTCACAGGGCCAGGGGCACACACAAAGACGGGGTTGCCCGGCAGGGTCACCGTCCGGACGGCGTTGCCCGGCAGGGGCGCCGTCCTGGAGCTGGGCCCCGTCCTTGGGCCCAGCACACGTGGTGAGGCGCCAGCCTGGCGCTCACACAACACACACACCACGGAGCCAAGATGGTCTGACTGACGAGCCGGAAGCGGCTCGTTCTCTTTATTAACTTGGTCACGTGGTTCCCCACGTGACCAAGACAACACCCGGGAAGATACCATGTCTCCCAACAGGGGAGACATGTAACAACAGCCATGCCATTATAGAACAGGGGCTGCATTTAAGATATGCATGCCTGTTTTCCGAAAACCACATACCTATGAGAGTTACTATCCTGATGGCAGTTGTAAACTTTGAATAGAAGCATATCAAAGTTCAGGATATGGTGGCTAGTATAATGCCCCATCAAATTGATACCACATATGTGTCGGCCATGTGAGGTCAGCACGACTGTGAAAGTGTTATGTGTAGTCTGGTCAGACATTGTGTCACTCCCATCTTGCACGTCAAGAGACTAAATGACTGGGCTTCTCTTTTGATCTTTTGTGTGGTCTAGTTATGCCTTTCTGTCCTGGAGCTGCTGAAGCAGTACTCACACAACCGGAAAGCCAAGATATCCAGGAACCCGTTTTGTTTACTGATAAAGCGATCTGAGCCATGATTCGAGGCCATTAGCCTGCATTGTACAAACAGGACCCTCTGGAGCTGCCTTTGGCACTCAACAGATATTCTAGCTGCTGCCACAAACTAAAACTAGCTCACTGTCGCACTTCCCCAGCTGAGCATGCTATTGCCTCATTGCCGCCTCCTTGTTCTAACCGATTTTTTCACCAACAGCATTTCCAGTTGAACTGACCCTTGTGGCCTCATCATACAGTGACCATTTTACACTGCATCGAACCAGACAACGCCAACTGCACATCCAGTCACCATCTTTGCCATCAAAATGACCATCGAACTGATCCTAGTGGCCCTGTGATCTTCACTTCCTCAAGCACCTCATTGAATCAATTGCCTTGGAAGGATTGCTCAGGGGCAACGTGCTTGCCTTTAAAGCAAGACGATACGGAGCAACAGAAGTTTGATTCCCGGGGTGCGCTTAGAAACCTCTGGCTATTAAATGCATTATAAATAACCTATCATAACAGTAGAGCAAGCGCATCCAGTCACTGTCATCTTCGTTGTTGAACCGACTGTCGAACGGAGCCTGGTGGCCACACGATCCACCCTTTTTCAAGCATCGCTTTGAACCACAATGAACTTCAGCTGGCCCCTTGCTCAACACTGCTCCCCATCTGGAACGCGGCATCTGATGCATTCAGATCTCATTCAAACTGCACAATAAACACACACAAGGCTGGTTTGCTGTTGTCGAACTGCCAAGACCCAAGAAAAGTATTATTGGATGTCAATTTCCCTTTTGGTCCATCTTTGAGCTCTAGAAACTGGTTAGGTCACCTGTAACCTCTTTTCTTACACAAACATATCCTTTTTTAAATCATTGTGTTTATGTATTTCCATTCTCTACATGCTTCACTACCCGCAGTGATGCATCTTTCTATCTTTGCATACTCTGTGTTCTTTCTACAGTGGTGGGTTTAGTGTAGTATTATTATATTTAGGAATTATTGGTAATGGGGTGTTTAATTAAAGTGTACACATTTTTATAAAACCTAGATTGGGCATTATTTGTATTTTGACTGCTATACTTTGCTATCTGGGTTGCTACTAGAACACATTCACACCCCTCTTGAGAGTATAGACATATTTCTGCCCACATTTCCACAAAAGGCAAAGGAGGTATACCAGTCAAGCTGCTGTTCCTATTTTACCTTGATAATTAAGATCACTCTGGTATTGTGGAAGTGTGAGGGCTGAATAAGTGCTTTAGCCACTACTCATTCTTGAACTACAGCAGGACATACACCATTGCATCACCGTCAGACAACATGAAGGTCTGTTCAGGCATCCAAAACACTTTGAAATTGTATAACTCACAAGAGGCCCTTTATCTTGATCTTACATGATTGGTGTTACTACTGCCATGCCAAACTATTTAAAAATAAGCAGTTTTTACATGATCCACAACATCAATAAACACAAACCAATATATCCGAAAGGTATATATTCGCTTTAGATTAAATCTATACCATACACGGGAACGGACTAAGAACTGGGAAATGAATAAATTAAATGATTGCGTGGGATGTAGATTTGTTGAATGCAATGAATCGTACGAAACGTTGAAACATTTTATACTGTACTGTCCGCATTTTAAGAACATAAGGACACTCAAATTGAGGAAATTCGCGGAAATTGAATTTGAGGACTGCCTGGAAGTTCTGTGGACCAGAATGATGCAGGGATGTCACAAACCCTTAATATATGAATTGGCAAGTTTTTGTAAGCACATCGAGAATGAATTAGAGCTATTTTTGTAACTGTAAAATGATTATTATTCGTAATATTTTAAATTTTGTAAAGGTTCTGCATGAATTATTGTGTATTATGAACCAAATGCAAAAAAAAAAAAAAAAAAAAAAAAAAAACACAAACCAATTACTATGAAAGTCAGATAAGGCTGCACTCATTTCCTATCCACGATTTTGTTTCTCAAGTAGATAGAAACCCAGCTCACATCATTGGAATTTTCACATGTACCATGCTGCGCTCTGGCGTTCAGCGAATACCAGAAGCAATATTCCCTAAGTGGAAGAAACACCAATGCTGGATTTCACAGTTCATTTGTTTTTGGGGTAACATAGACCACCCATGGTACCACACTCCCCAATGACTGACAGAGGAGGTATCTTTTTCTTTAAGGTTCCACCTCTCAGCTAATTTCAGGTTTTATTAATTCATGACATGTTTCTGCATTTGGCGCACAATGCAAGTCAGCTTAATTTTTCTGATACAATTTAAGGATCCTGGAAAGTCTGGAGTTCTTGATTGGCAGCTACTGTAAAAAAGAAAATACCTGTTTATATTAGTCCGGTTAAATATAGTTTTTTATTGATAACTTTTCCCCTCAGATTGGCAGTTGCTCCATCACTATAAACAAATGATTGTAGTCATCAGCCGGTAGGCAAAACCATTAGGCTTGAATTAATTGCTATTACCAGGAACCGGATGTTACATAGTATGTTAGCATTTATATAATTGCAATTGTTGTCATATGTCAAATTATTTCTATACATGTTTAACTAGACCTTTTCATTTAATAACCACATGGGAACATATTGGAAACAGGAGGGTGTATCCAACAGAAAAATGGCTGCCATCAAACAATAGAGCCCATGCATGACACTGTGTGAGGCGACTCACACAGGGAGTAATGTGCCTTTGGTAGCCATAATGAAGCCTGTATGAGCACTAATCTTGGATAAATGTAGGTTAACCAGTCATCCAAATGCAAATATTCAGATATACAATTTAGGAGTTCCAACCTTAAAGTGACCACCTGGTCTTCAAGTTGATCTGCCAGGATTTGCGACCCTGTCAATCTCTGGGATCAGAGGTCAGTGGGGAAAAGACGTTTTCTGAGGACCACTGAGGGAACATGTAAAGACATGTAGATGCCACAATAGAGACCCAGCTCAGGACACATGTAATGCTATTATTCATATATCTTCAAATGCCTCTCTTGATAAAGTAGAATGCAATTGAGGAATCAAGTTGGTTGATGAAATTAGCGTGTTTGTAAATTGTTAAAAAAAAAGTAATGTGATTTCCTCGATGGTGAAAGGGGCATCTAATAATAGGATATTAGGACAGATGATTCTGCTAGCTGTGTAGATGATGTAGAATGTGAGTGAATATTTTAATAATGAGGACAAAATAAAGAATAGTAAATGCACTATCCATGATTTTATGACAAACATTAACACTGGGGAGTAGATATGGTTGTCTTTAATCCTGTTTATTAACACGTTAACACTTTATTTGAAAATGTAGGGGTTTGCTTATGCAACATACTACTATAGCTGGAGGTACTGTAAGTGAAATGTACAAAAATGTGTAATTGTAAATTATACATTTTTTAAAGTGCAGTTCTTCAGATGACATGGTTGGTAGACAGGATCACTGTATATGGTTTCACGCTGTATCATAAGCTGGCCAGTAAAGAAACAGAATATTAAAAAGTGTGCAGACATTGACTATACCAACCTCCATAAACAATTTATGAAATAACCTACATTTAACATAATTGTTTATCTTGGGTATAACAATTTGCATCTGAGAGCTGCATCTGACTGATATGATTGATGTGATCATAATGAACATGTCCGTGTGCCCTTAAAATGTGTATTTTCTAATATTGTGTTGGGTTTATAGAGCATTTTCGAATCCATGGAGTACATATACATTATTGCAATTGTGCAATCTCATCAGTTAGCTCTACCTGCTTGTGATTATATGATCGACCAGAGGGATTGCTCAGTTTAAATAATGACTGTATCATATACTATTAAATAGTGACCATTCCATCATGACCACATGAAAAATGTGTGTAGTCATAGACACAACTTCTAACTTGGGTAGGCACAATTAAAAAAGAGGTAGGAATGCAGCCATCCATGCAGATGAATTGACTCCCTACCTCACTTGGTGCACACCGGAAGTGAGAACACAGGCATACCGGAGGCGGTGTACTCAATAGCAAATTAATGACAACAAAATAAAATAATTAATAATGAATTTAGCATGGTGATGTATGCCTTTAGTAAACAGGAAGTGATCATGTTGCACAGTGGTGGTGGTAGCATTCTGCTCACTGAATGGGAAGTGAAATCTTGGCTGTAGATGAACCCAATCCGAAGTAAAAAAAAAATAAAGTAGGACTACACGTTTCCCCAGATGCCAATTACCAGGTTCGCGTCTTGAAGATACTGCTAGTTATCAGATTGACAGTCTGTGAACCATAAAGTAGGTAAAGGTTTGTGGTACCTTTACATCTGTTTGTGGATTCTCTGAATGGGTATTAGGCAATGATGTACCCCCCCTTGCTAATTTTTGAATTTTTACTTAGGATCCACACACAGATTTGATTGGAAAAATTGATTTCTCGTGGTGAGTACCTTGAGTGTAATGACTGTTGAATTTATTTTCAAGCACAAAATGCATTTTGTTTTTTGAATAATATTTACTGTCAATTCAAAGACCTTTCTTGCATTGTAGACGTTGTCCTTGGAAATAGATGAGAAAGCAAAACACGCGTTGGTCAAAATATTAAATAATAATGCAATAAAGAAGGATTTTTCTAATGATTACATGTCATTATATTTGATTATTTGGAACCCATATGTTGTTTTATGGATCACTAAGATTGCGTAGAACTATCATACGCTTATGCCTTTGAATAGTTAATAAATGAACATTGCATCTTGATTTGTCTTGCAGCTTGCGATTTTAAAAGAAAATGTACATGGGAAGCCTGCATTATTCTGCATTCCACCATTTTCTCAATGGATTTGAGCATACTATAAAAGGTTAACTAAAGTGAGGGTGAATATGCAAAATATGCAAACAATGGAATGGAGCAACTTGCAGGGTGTGCCCGGATGCCATCTAGTGCTGGCGTGGAAGCCATACCTTATTTCATTGTTATTAGTAAATACAATAATTCAGGCAATTCTGTTTCTGAAGAGAATGCCTGCAAACCAGACGCCAACTCATAACATCATAGGTCAAAAGCATAGTGCATCCATGCACCAGTGCTGCATCCGTCTCCTGACATCTGCAGTTCATGCTTTCATTGTCACAACGCAGGTTCAAAGGTCAAATGTGCATACCTGACAGTGGCGGACCACTAGGTCTCAGCAGACAGGTAGCATTTTAACTTCTGTACCTCTGATACCAAATATAATAATCATCTCCCTAATCAGTCTAGTGACAGGATAATATCTAAAGGAAAAATACATACCTGGTTGTGGTAGTGTGACTGATAAGAGCACTCATTTATAAAAGCCACAACAATTCAATTTCATGCGAGTATCAACCTTGTGAGCTTAAGCCAGTGATGTAATTATCAGTGATGGGCCGCGATGATAGCTCAGGGGCAATGCACTTTTCTTGGAAGCAGGACAATGCAGTGCAAAACAGTTTTAAATCCTGATCACGCGCTTACAGACTGGTCTCCGGTATTATGTGTGTTATAAAAGATTCATTCATTAATGTAATTAATTACTGTCATAGCAATGTAGATTCATGGCTACCCTGGCTGTCTTTACTGTTGATATTGAGACAATGGGCCTCATTATAAGTTTGCCTGTATAGGAACAAGGGTGCCGGTAAACTCACCGGCAGCCTTGTTTCCGGATCGGCAAACTACATGTCTGCCTGCTACGGCCGCTGTGCCCGACAGGTCGGACCCTGCCGGGTGCTGCAGCCATAGTAGGCAGATTGTTCACGGAAGCAGCAGCACCATTAGAAATGGTGCCAGTGCTTCGGGACTTTCAATTTGCCGGCGCCTGACATCTCGGGCTGCTGGACTCGTAATGAGCCAGTTGCACCGGGAAGTCAGGCGACAGTAAAATATTACTGGTCTGGCGGCAACCCACTGGTAGCACTGGCAGGGTTACCGCTGGACCCTTAATGAAGTCCAATAGCCAGGGTGTTGCTGGGTCATTTGATTTCCATGGTGGACGTCTTACACATCCCTGCAAGGCACAGGAACTCCCAGTAGGATATGTCCTGGGAGTGAGTGCTTTAAAGGCTGCACTGACATAATAATGCCAACATCAAATCAGGATATTACACACCACTCGTCCTTTAGAGTCAACTAAAGGGGCGGGAAGTAGAGCAGCCAGAGAGGAAAGGTAAGCCTGAGAAGTGGTCCCACCATCTTGGCTTTCTATCAGGTCCCTTTTCCTTCGTTTCATCCCCATTTTCTGCAAGACAAGGCACCCAAGGTATGATTTCAGCAGGCAAGGGTTACTTGCTAGATCAACAGGTATTGAACTCCTTATAGCATGCTTGCTTTGGGACAATCCCATGTTACATATTGCCTTAATATGGAAGGCTCTCACCCCTCTTCCTTGACTCTGCTTTGGACATATGGAAGAATAGGAATACACTTTTGAACCTCTGTTGGGAGCGCAGTCCATTCATGAGTCCTCTGTCACAGGGGTGAAGGCAGAAGGCATCCAAGGCATAGAAACACTATGCTTCCTAATCATTGATCATCCCAAGAGCACATTGGGGGAGTACTGCTGCTGGATGAAGGTCTCACCTGCTGGCAGCACTGGAACAGGGAGTGGTGTGAAGCACTAATGCTGTTCTGGAATTTTTTCCTCAAACAGTGATAGATTGTAGTTTTTTACATTTCATGATGGTAGAGCCTGAAAGTGCTCATTATGATGAAATATTTTCAGAGCACCAATATGAATATTAAGAGCCTATACATCATCTACTTCATTTTGAATGATGTGCAAAATCGGATGGGAAGAACGTGTCTGTTTCCCCCTATGTCTGTGGGCAGCCTTTCCACCTGATTTTTGCCATTTTACCTGTCAAGCAGCCTTTCTTTTTCTTGGAATGAAATTACCAATTGAAAAAGCTGTGTCTTCATTTATCCAGTTCACAGAGTCCAGCAGCTTCAAATTTGCCCATAGGGACGATCACCGCTTAGTCATATTTTGAAGTCCATGGAAAACAGTGAGGGTCAAAACACATAACCTTGTCAATGACCTACTAGTGCTCAAAGTGGTAAAGGGGGCCTATGCAAAGACTGATGGCAACTACATAGGGAACAGACATCCTTTCATCCCTTACATATTCATTGTTTTCAAAACGCCGGCTGTTGTGCCTCGCCCTGCCCCTGCACCTGGCTTTACAGGAGGCAGCAGTTGCCATCAACATTCCCAGCTTGCTTTTTCTGTCCTCCTCCCCATCTGTTTCCTGCCAAAACACCCCAAGCAGACTGACTGCAGATTGAACCCTTCATCACCAGACGCTATCAGGAAACCACTAAGTTATCAGATGATGAGCTGAAGATTCTGGTGCAAGTTGCCATGTAGCATGTGACATGCCTCTTGGAGGCTGGATGTGCTACGAAAACCAAATATGATTGCTACAGGGATTAGTAAGGCACCTGAGCCTTTGTCAGTGCTGTGCCACCAGCACATGCAGCATTGATGAAAATAGGGAACGCTGGCAGAATTTAAAGAGCACACCACTGGAAGATCCATGTCTAAGGAGAGAGCTACTCAGCACCATCCCAGTGGCTGCTGTAATTAGGAGAATCAGGCTAATTTGGTTGTTGACTCAGTGGGACTTGAGGAAGCTGGAGGCAAGAAGACTTGATATGAACATGGCTAATCCATGCATATAAATGAATATTGAAATTCATCGACACATGCCAGATTGGACAATAACATTAACTTGTGCAGGATGTAAGCGATATTCAATCAACACGACAGCTAAGTCAATGCCTAGTCTGGGATGCTGAGGAAAACCCTTATTGATTTATTTTTATATTCAGTTCCGTACTCTGGATGACAACCCTTGTATAACACCGCCCTCTTAGAATCCCCCTGACCCCACTGAGCCAAGAAGTAGGTTTGTTTTGCAAATTAAAAGGTTTACTTGAAAAATTAAACAATATATATATATCACACTTTATAATAAATTAATATCTGATAGTACATTTAGACATATGATGTTGATCAACAATGGGTAATCTGGCACTAGCACACTTCTTTACGATCAATGAGGAGTTAGTATAGGATGGATAAAGTAGCAAAAATACTTTTATGATTTCAAGGGAAAAGCAATGAGGAATAAAATGCAGTACAGAAATACTTGATATGATTTTAGCAAAAGATGAGATAATCACTTTTTCTCTGGCAATTCACCCCCCTACCCTATGCAATGTAAGAAATGGAAGGAGATGGAAAGAGGAGCACACAGTTCTCAGGAATGCAATCAAATACAATACGAAATTCAGTTCCCCCCAGCAAGCTTAGAGGAAACAGGTAGGAGTTTGAAACACAGGCCCAAATGCTTTTAAATGTGATGGCAATGGATGGGAAAATGTGCCAACTGATTTTAATTCCCTCTAGAGATTCAGGGTGAGTGGGAGATGCGTGTTGGTATTAGTTCAGGCTCACTTTAGCAATGCTCTATGAGTTATTACCAAGTTGCAAACGGATTTTAACAAAGGAAAGAATGGAGCTGCTATTTTGACCAGTGGAGAAATTGAGCCAAAATCGCAAATCGCGGTAAATTTCGCGAGTGCGTGTCTCGCGATTGCGGTAAAAGTATAAGGACTAGGAAGTCGGTCCTAGGCTTGTTGGAAAGCTTAGATTCTAAAGTTAAACCACGTTCCTAGCACAAACGGTTCCAGAGATACGGACGATTTAATAAAGGTAGATTTTCGGATTTAAAGTAAAACTCATAATGACAGGTGACAGCTCACAGCTGCAGAATTGACAGGTGACAGTTATGCAGCTTTAAAAATGACAGATGACACGATTTCTAGGAGGCAGTTCTACTTAGGTTAAAATAGTTTGGATTAGATTATTTTAACTAAGAGATTGGTTCTGCACAGTTCTGCTAGGTACTCGCAATATAAATGTGAACTAGGCCTGGTCACGGATCTGGTCAACACGTCCGGCTGCGGTTCTGTCTGCTCGGCAGGTCAATGAGGCACCGGTTCTGCTCACAGCGATCTGGGTCAGCTCTGCTCTGCTGGTCTAGCCTCTCTGGATTCAGCGGCCTCTGGTTCTGGATACTGCTCTGCTTTCCGGTCCGGATCAAGTGGATTCTGGATGTAACACTGCTTTCTGGGTACTGGCAAGAGTTCTTGGCAAAAGAATTCAGACAGCTCGCCATGCTGTGGAATAGTTTGCAAATGATTTTGAGGCCTGCTGACAAATACTTTTGCTTGCAGTGGGCCTTCTTGGTTCAAAGTTCTGTAGTCTCTGTTTAGCTTGGAAGTCTAAGTGTTGGATCTCTGGATGTGAAGTCGTCGGTCAGCATGCTCCGCAGCAAATGGAATTGAATGTCTCTACCTGTCCCAGCAGTCTCTTTTTATGTGTTTTGAAAATGGGTGTGTGCCTGGGCCTAGCTAAGCCTGCCCCTCTCTACTTGTCATTGGCCCAATTCTCCCCTCTCCCATGATTGGGGGAAGGAAATGGATTGTCATCATGATGAGGTCTGTTTATGGGTCAGAGGATCCTCCCCTGGTCAGTTTGCCCACAAATCTATATTTGATTCAAATACATCTTTCCCAGATATACAATTTGTTGAAATTACATTTTATATATTCCTTATGGTCCATGCTTGTCCGCCTCTGATCTTCCTGGGGGCTTGCATTAAAAAATGACAACATTTTGCACTTTTTAACTGGTTTTGCAATATCAGACATTTACCCAAAATTACAAACATGTGCGCAAGGAGTATGGACATTAATTGATGAAGTGTCAGATTTTTAACATGCAGACATTTGGAGTGAGACCCTATTTTCCACTAGCAACCCCCCAGAATACACCACAGGGTCCTAACACCTCTCAAAATGTTCACAGAAAAATCACAAAAATAATGATATTACTTATATAATTCTGACAAGTCCGCACTATGAGTTATCTATCTTTTTAAAATTGTGCCCTGGTCAAAAAGGGGTGTGGCTTCCCACATCACAGGGTGGAATAACTGGTTTATCCACTTCCCCCAAGCTCAGCTGGCTTGCAGAGGCACTGCCCCTCCCAGTTTCCCCTAAGAGGAAGCTATTTTACGACGCCCCCAATATAACATTTGCCTGAGTCCAGGACAGGCCTTTGTTCAACTCCCTGTAGTCCCCAGCTGCTCCACCCCTAATCTAATCAGAGAGGTGTTAACTCCTTTTGGCCAGGGGCAGAGTGGCTGAGCATCCAGTTTCAACTCCTGTCGGTGGTAGTTGTCAGGCAGAATTCAGTTTCATTAAGCCAGGTTTCAGCTAAATGTCACTTTTTGTTTCCAGTTTTCTACATTCAAATCAAACTGACAATTTTTACCTATACATTAAATAATTACTCCCTTCAAGTCGTTTCAGAATATAGTTTTACATTATATCCACCTCTTAGCAAGTCTTTCCTTGGTCTGGTTTTGTTTCATTTGTTCAGTTTTACACAAAAGTCTGGTGGTTTTAAAACGCTGGCTTTCTGATAGTGTTGAGTACTGGTAATGCAACCATTTTTGGGATTAAGAAAATGAATTCCCCACAGTTCTGGGTTGCTTTTGGCACTCAGCATTGCCATTCCCAATGGTTTCAGGCCACTGTGTGTGTAGCCCAATGGTGGTTTTAGGCAGTGCCCTCCTGTGCTCACAACATAGGCAAAAATGGGTGGCAGCCTATTCTTCATGTTTTCCCTGTGCACTCTCTCGGGAGTTCTGGCCATCATGATGTTTTCCATGCCAGTACTGCACAGTTTTATTGTAGGGCTTGGATGCATGGGTAAAAACATCCCACAAGCCCCCCCTTTTGCGATGGCCATTCTGTCCTTTCTCAGATGGAACTCGCAAGATCTGGGATGTTCTCCTCATCTTCTTCCGGTAGATGGCACAGTTCAGCATCTTTTCCCCCATCCAGTTGGATCGATCGGTTCTCCTCGCCGGTCCTGATGGGAATATTGGGCGGTACCCCGGGCCCCTCGGGTCTCTGCTCCCGGTCCCCGGTCGTCCTCCTTGGTCAGTCTCCATGGTTTCATCTCTCCTAGGATGATAAAGCAAAGCGGCAATACACATTCCTAGACATTTTTTCCACCACTATTAATGGTGTGGCGAACATATACATTTTATGAATCAGAAGATATGAACATATACATTTTCTTTTTTAACTTAGGAGACAAGAACATATATATATATACAAGGATCACAGAATTTTATATGCTATATGTGGAATATTTTAGGGTTGGAACTGAATTACTCTGGAGCGGCCCCCTCTGGGATTGCAGTGGATTCCTCCAGTTGTTGCAGAGTGTGCCTGGGATGGCAACACTTTAGCTGATTTATATGTACCCACTTGTCTTCCCCCTCTGCCAAACCGCCTTTGGGGATGCGGATCTTGTAGGCCACAGGGGAGATTTTGTCTATAATTTCAAACGGTCCCTTCCTTGTAGGCAAAAATGTTCTCTGTTTGGCCTCGTTTCTTTGGAAATTGTATAGATAGACACGATCACCCACCTTATATTCCTTTCGGGTAGTTTTTAAATCAAAAGCATGCTGACGGTGTTTCCTTAAATTCTCCACATACTCATGAGTTGTGGAGGCATTTATCAACGTTTGTTCTTGGGTTCTGTAGAGCAAATGCTGGGGAAGCACCATCTTGCGTCCAGTCATCAACTCAAATGGTGACATTTTGGTTGCAGATGAAGGGGTAGATCTCATGGCCATTAGGACCAGAGGTAATCGGATGTCCCAACTTGGCCCAGAATCTGCCACAAACTTTTTTAATATGCTCACAATTGTCCGGTTATAGCGTTCTACTGCTCCAGAAGAAGCAGGCCTGTAAGCAATATGTAACTTCCTTTTGACCCCCAGTATCTCCCACATCTTTGTCATTACTTCACTGGTGAAGTGGCTACCCCTGTCTGACTCAATCCTTTGAGGTAGACCAAAACGGGAAAAGATGTGGTTAATCATCAGGGCAGCTGCAGTTTCTGCCTTGCAATTTGGGGCTGGGAGACATTCCACCCACTTGGTAAACAAGCATGTGACGGTCAACATGTACTTATTTCCCCTAGCGGAGCGAATCACGGGGCCTACAAAGTCGATTTGTAAATCTGACCATGGCAGTGTCATCCCCCTCTTTTGGAGAGGCGCACGGTGTGTGAGGGATGATGGCTGAAATTGTGCACACACAAGACACCCCTTCAAGTATTGGTCGAGGTCCTGCCCCATGTGTGGCCAGTATGCAACCTCTCTTAAGATTTCCAGTGTTGTGTGAAACCCCCTATGACCGGCGGTGGCATCATGACTTAACATCAGGCTTCGGAATGAGGAAGGGACCACCCACTGATCATGGCCAGCTTGGGATTTCCTTACCAGCAAACCGTCTTGGATTCGGAACATTTTTGGACATTTCATCAACACTCTTAGGTCCTCTTTCCCAATGTAATCGGTATCCGTCAGGGGAAAGTTCTCAGGGTCCTCAAGGTGTTGGTAAAACTTACCAATGATTGGATCCCCCTTCTGAGCTGTAATCAAATCAGCATCAGGGGTTGGGCAGTTGAAAGATCATTGTGAGCATTTGTCTGGGACCTACTGATCGCAGTGACCTGGATTTCCCCCAACAGGAACTCTATTTCTATTAGATCCCCTTGGATGGCCCCGGTTTTGGCCAGCTGATCAGCTAAGTCATTTCCAGTTTTGTCTGGTCCCTCTACTTTGGAATGACCCTTGATCTTTTTCCAGTAGATGGTCATCCCATTCGATGTGACCAGATCATCAATATTTTGAATTAACTTCCCATGTTTCAGGGGTTTGTTATTAGCGCATAACATGCCTCTGGTTTTCCAATTAACCAGGTGCTCCACGAACCCGTTCCGTACATAATCTGAATTGGTGATTATGACCAGTTCGTGGAGTTGATGTTGGACAGCAGTGAGGATGGCCTGATGCACAGCCATCAACTTTGCCACCTGACTACTTCGGGGACCAATTTTGTATCCAGCGGAGGGTTCTGGAAACTCCTTCACCCAGGCATTCCCTACGCCGGCACCAGTTATTTCTACCCGTTGTTGTCAACATGGTATGAGCATCCATCCACATAGACAGTGGGCATTCCCTCACACTTGTCTTCTTCAAAGACTTTGTGTGGGGAATTAAGGTATGCCTCCATGTTGTCCTTGATTTTTAGACTTTCGTCCTCAAGACAGTTTTCTCTGGCACAATCATGCAAGTCAGCCAGACCTTGCGCGAGGGGACTCTTCTTGTTTTGGCCATATCTGACCTCCACAGGAAAGCCTTGCATTGACAGAATCCAGGAAGTAATTCGGGAATTACTCAAATTTCCGGCCCGGATTCTGTCACTTTGGAGATATTGCAGAGGCTGGTGTGGAGTCTCCACTATGATGTGTTCCCCCTGGATAAACGGGCTGTAATTCTTTAATGCCCACACCGTTGCCAGGAGTGCCGTCTCACAATCGTTGAATTTTTCCTCCACAGAGGATAAGGTTTTGCTCGCATAGGAGATTACTTTATTGACCTTGTCATGCTTTTGGTATAATACTGTCGTCAAGCACGTATTACCGAACCCTGTTCCAGGAAGAACTCCTTGTTTCTGACAGGGTAAGCTAGGCAAGGCGCTTGTGAGAGGCTTCTTTTGAGTTGTCTTACCGCCTCGGATTGTTCTGAACCCCATTCCCACTTGACCTCCCCCCTTCAAGAGATGAATCGGGGTCTAGTGATCTCTGCGTAGCCTTCAATAAACTTTCTGCTATAATTAGTCAGTCCAAGGAGGCTCCTTAGTTCCCGCAGAGTTGTGGGATCCTTCAGTTTCTGGAGTGCTTCCACTTTCTTTTCCTGGGGACAGAGACCCTGAGGAGTAATCTCATGCCCGAAGAAATTAACACAGGTTCTACACCACTGTGCTTTCTGAAAGGAAAGTTTTGCTCCGGCAGCCCTCAACTGCGTCAGAACATAACAGATCTCCGCTATGTGTTCCTCCACAGATGAACTTTTGATGAGGACATCATCTACATAAGCCAGGTTACCCTTCGCACCCAGGTCGGGCATGGCCTTATGTAGGAAAATGTTGAATTCATTGCCGGAGTTGAGGTATCCAAAGGGAGTCCGGGTCCATGTGTACTGCTGGCCCCCAAAGGTAAAAGCCAGTTTGTATTGGTCCTCCCTACTGACAGGCACGGTCCAGTATCCATTGGTCAGGTCTATTGCTGTGAATACCTGTGACCCCTGAATCTGGGCCAGCCCTTGGTCAATGTAGGGCAGAGGCCATCGGGAAGTATGGACCCGTTTGTTGAGCTCCCTAAGGTCGGCGCAGAGTCTCCACTGGCCGTTTGGCTTCAATATTCCCAGCACCGGATTATTGAAAGTGCTGTGGACTGGACGGATTATTCCCCGGGACTCAAGGTTCTTAATTATTTCAGTAAGGGACTCCATGGATGCGAGAGGCAAGCGATATTGCTTCACAAACACTGGAGTCATTCCAGGGTCCGTGGTAATTGTTGTGGTGTGGATGTTGGTGCGACCACAGTCATATGAGTCTACCGCAAAGAGATCTTGGAAATGCAAGAAAACTTGTTTCAACTTTTGCTTCTGTTCCAGAGTCACACAGGCATCAGCTAGGTTGACTCTGTCTTCCACCATCTGCCTGAAGCCTGGAAATACTTCTGGTTTGGCTATCTCAGCGGTCTCCTCCAGCTGGGTGGAGAAGTCCCTGGTCAGAGTGCTGATTTGGACTGGAGGCTTCAGGTGGGAAAGGCAGCCCTCATGGACCTGGAAAATCACCTCATCCCTCCTGAAGTCACAAGTCACATCTTCCTTACCATAAGGGCAAGAAGTGTACACCAGGAAGTTCCCCCCATGCCGGGTGAAAATCCTGTCTGGTGTTGTATTGTCCTCACTGTCACTGTCAAAACAGTCCTTGGGGATTGGTCCTAACAGTTCATTTCCTAAATCAATGGAGAAATGTCGGTCATCAATCGCCATTCCAATAATGGTGCCTGCGGCTAGAGTAATACTCTTTAAGTCGCTGTTATGCACCTCTTTTGGAATGGTGTCATGTTCTATGTTGACTAATGGTGTTGGGTTTACCCCTAACCCTTGCTGTTGGAGAGAAGCATTTAGATGGATATAAGCATCAGGGTTTTTCAATTTTTGTCCTCTTTTAACTTTCACTTCCAGGGAGAATTGTCGGGTCCTTTCTGGGATGGTGACTTCCTCTTTGATCTGAATTTCAACTGCATAAGGTAGCAATTGAGCTGACCTAAATGCTTTTTCTGGATCATCAAAGCCCGTGGGATTATCCGCTAATCGGGACCAAGCTTTGAAGTTTATAAGGTCCAAACTAATGGCAAATCGATTGAGAATGTCACTGCCTAAGTAAAAGGCGGCAGTGACGTCTTGCACGACCCAACAATTATGGACTATGCTCTTGTTGCCAATGGAGATTTTGAGCATACACCTGCTTGGCAGGAGATGTTTGGAATTAGGTGCTTCCAGGTCCATTTCCCATTTGTCTATCAGTTTGAATGTGGGAATGGCTGAATCTTTTGGGAGTTGGCGGAACATGGCTTCGCTGATGAAGCTCTTACCGTTGTTCACACACACTCGAGCGAGAACAGAGTCCTTCCCATCATTTAACTGAACAGGGATGAACAACTGCTCTCCAATCTGCTGAATATCAGCCAGGCTCTGAGCTGATTTCACATCTTTCTGGACTATAGGAGTGGGAGTTTCTGATTGTGGATTAGTAAAGAATTTCAGGGTGTTTCCTTCCAGTGTGGAATACCACCTTAAACTGGAAGGAAGGTTGATTTTCAGAAATAGAGAGGACCCCCCATCACCAGTCTGTTGTCCTACTGCTATTACTGTCACGTCTGGAGTTTGGTTGTTCTGGAAGTGAAATTCTACTTGGTCAGATTTCTGTTCAACCATGTGGCAGGTGCCGTTTAAACTAACATGGTTGACACTCTGTTTTAATTTTATTGGTCGGCTAGTCTGGGTCCAGAGGACCTTGGTCATTCCCTTGTAACAAGGGGTGCCCTCTGGAGTCACTACTATGACCGGGTGTTTCACCTTGTGTCGCCCAATTTTGATGTCCAAATCTGCAGTCCCCTCAACGGGAATTTCCTTCCCGTCAAAATTCTGCAGTTGTCCAGGAAGAGAGGTGAGAGGAATTCGGTAATTCTCCCCCCCTTCCTGCATTTAGTTCCTCAAAGGCCCTTTTGGACAGAAGGGTAGCTTGGGATCCAGTGTCCACCAGTGCCAAAATTGTACCCTACCCCTGTACTTGTACCGGGGCATAGTATCTTCCCTCCTTCTCCTCAAGGGGGCACAGATAATGCACATTTTTGGACAACTGGTGGGCTAACTTTCTGGTTTTGGACATTGCTAGCGAAGAGATTTGGGCAGAATTCTGTGGAGAGCCTTGGGAATCTGAAAGAAAAAGTTGGCAACTGGAGATCAGAGCCATTATGGGTTCCCCTGGTTCCGGTTCTGGGCCACCCCCCCCTTTTTGGAGGCAGTCACCAGGATGGCTTTGAACCAGGGGATTTTGGTATTGTCGGTTCTGGGATGAGATGATGGGTGGCGGTAGCTCAGTCTCCACATCTCCCCCAGTCTAGATTGGAATCCCTTGGGACCCATTTTTCCTTGGGAGGAGGTCCCCCATCTCTGAAGGAGAAGATCCTTTTCCCAGGGTCTTCTGAGGATCCCTCTCCCTCAAATTGGAAGACCTGTACCTCCTCCACAAACTGAGTCTGTTTGGGTACTTTGTTTCTCCTACCTCCTCTCTGCTCCTTGGGTGGCAGACTTTCAGGGGTAGGAGATTTTGTTTCCGGTTCCTGGTTTTCCAGGGGCTGTTTACAAGTTGGGAAGGAAGCTTCCTCCAAGGCTTTACACACCCCTTTCCCTTGTGCCTCCTCCCTGGGAACCGGTGGGTTATCGGGGTGATGCCCCCGTCATTGTTCTGGAGCACCAGGTCCAGAGTTTGGGGCATTCTGCGGTGGCATGCTCATCTGAGGGTTCTGTTGAGCCCTTAGTATGTGACCCAGATCTCGTGCCATATTTTGGACCTGGCGCTCAAGTTGTGAAACCCGCTCAGGCTGATACGAGGCTCTATTTTCTCCCCTGGGCTGATCCCGGGAAGGGTAGCTATCCCTTCTCTGGTAGTACCCCTGGTTGGGAAGATTTTGGTACCCCTCCACCCTTGGCCTCCCCTCTCCCGGATTAGGTTGTCTGGGCTCAGGGAATTGGGGAAAGAAGGATGGATGATTTTGGGGCTGGAAATTGGGTGGATACCTGGGGAAAAAGTTCTGCCCAGGATTTGGAGAATTTCTGCCCTCCTGGGGGAAGTTAGGAGGGAAGTTCCCCGGGTCAGGTGCTTGGCTGGATCCCCCCCCTTGGGCTGGAGGAGTCCACACATAACCCAGGATTGGTCGGTTTCCCTTGTAGCGGGGACTTACATAGTCAGGGGAGCGGGGGACCCCATTTGTGGGACTACCTCCTCGACTCCCTGTCTGTGACTGGCCCGAGGGCCTTCTGGGCTGTGAATTATTTGGTGCAGGCAGGTTTTTAGGCCCCCCCATCTCCAAATCTAAAACGGGGGCAACCTTTACCTCTGCCACCTTGGCAGCAGCAGGGGTGCTGTTGGTTTTGGGGTTTTTCGGCGCGTTATTTTTATTTTCGATGGGCTTCTGCACCTCATAGATCCGGGTAGCCTGTTCAATGACCCAATCTAAAGATCTTTTCTCATGAAAATCTCTCACGAGCTGGGTCATTATGTATTTGGGTAAGGCATGGAAAAACGTATTGATAAATTCTCTGCTATCCGTGCGCACCCTTCTGGTGGTCTGCGCAAAAGCACGCTTTAATTCTTGCACAAACTCTTGTGGGGCCTGATCCTCCCCACATTGCAAATTGTAGGCTGCCTTGTGAGCCCCTTGAGGATTTCTGTGCACCGAAAAATGTTTCAAGATGGCCGCCCTGTATGTGGACCACCTTGAATGGTTTTGATCCTCCAGCCCCGCAAAGAAACTGGAGTATTCTGGTGAGAAGGTCCACTTTACATATTGAATACAGCTTTGGCTGTCCTTTAAATGGAAAGTCTCCATCATTTGCTCATAGAGCTTCAAGTGTTCCCAAACAGAATTCTTGGCGTTCTTATGATAAGGCGTGATGACACTCCTTATTGCCTTTATTTGTTTCAATGGGTTCTTAAGCAAGGCCCTTTTTTGCCTTATTGGCCTTTTTGGTTCGGGTAACCCTGGTCCATTCATCCTCTGACTCAGAAGCGCTGCTCCCAGAGGTGCCCGTCTGATCTTCCAGGTTTTCCCGGATTCTGCGAGCCTGGGAATGGCTGGCATAATGTGGGGACCTGGTCTCCTGTGTCCTGTGACACTCAGAGGAGTCTTCAGATTCCTCCTTGCTACCAGGATTTGCTGGGTATCCCCCCCACTGACCTAACTGGGCAGAGGTTTTCAGGATGCCCTTAATGGGCCTACTCTCCTGGGGTTCCCCACTAAATTGCACTGTGCTTGGGTGCCCATACCCAGATACCCGCCCATCCATTCCTGGGAGGTACTGGCCTATGAGCCCCATACTTCTAGCTGGATAGTAATCTGCCATCCCCGTGGCCCTGGGCTTATGTGCGTGAGGGGACATGGGGGGGGAAGAGTCCAGGGACTGGGAGAGATGAAGGCCTCTGGTACTAGGGCTCCTGAGGTTATGCACAGGAGTTTCTCTTTCCCAGCGAACCTCATCTCTATCCGCCCCTGCTTCCTGTTGCAATGCAAGAGCCTGCGCTTTCAGTTCCTCAGTTAAGGCCTTACTAGACTCTATCAGTCTCTCCTGCATCGCTACCTGTTGCTGGAGCCTATCATTGTGCTGACAGAGAGCCTCATTTTCTCTCTGTGCCTCCTGATTGGTCCTGGAGTACTGGGCCAGTCTCTGCTTCAGGAGGGTTACCTCCTGAGCTGTGTCCCTATTGGCCTGCTCCTTTCTTGCCAGAGCATCCTCCACCCTCCTGGTGTGCTCTAACAAGTTCTGGTGTTCCTTTTGGAGGTCACCCAGTCCCTGGAGGGCCAGGTGATTTTCTTCCATTTTCCTTTTTAAGTGGCAGACTTCCTGGCCTAAGGTATCCCTTTCCTGACTAAGAGCCTGCATCTGTGCCGCCAGGTCGTCCCTTTGCCTTTGGAAGGCACCAGCTTTCTGGCGCTCCTGATCAAACTCTGCCTGGGTATCCAGGTCTTTCAGAATCAATTTATTGCTTTCCTCTTTTTCTCTGTCTAATCGAATTTGCAGGGTGGCTACCTGCTCTGTGCATGCCCTGTTGAAGTCCAGTTGTTGCTCCAGCTTTTTCTGGCTCTGCAGAAGGGAGTCCACACCTTATTGGTACTCGTTCTGCAAGGCCAGAAATCTGGTATCCTGGTCAGCCTTCTCCTGTTGCAGTCTATCCATGTCCTCTTTTATTTTAATGATATACTGCCTACTATCATTTTCTGACTCCTGGCTCCTCTGCAGCCTCTGCTCAGAAGAGACCAGGTCAGATTGGGCCTTTTCTAACGCCAGCTGTTGCCTACTTGCCAGATCTTGGCCTTCAGCACATTTGTCCTGCATGGCTCCCATATATAGATACAAATATGCCGCTATCCTAACCATCTTGTCGTGTTCATCTTTAACTTTAGGAGCCATGTATAATTCACTCAGGGCCACATGTAATGGACCCTGATCTCTCAATTTATCTGACCCTGTTTCAGTGACCTGTTGCGCGATTGCCTGCAGCCAGACCGTTTGGTCCTGATGAGTCCACTCACCCCTCACGAATAGCTTATGTAAGAAGTGCTCTCTGGCTATTTTCATATCTACCAAGGTCGTCATTCTGGAATTTGAGTTCCTTCCTGACTTACAGAAGTTTGTATTTTATTTTGCAAAACAGACCGTTTCCTTAGAGCGTTCCTTTGAGGGGTGCTTTCACAGTGTAAAACAGCGTGGTGATCTAACCGGATATGTGTATCTGGTTAGTTGGCACACTGTATTAATCTGCACAAATGGTAATTCTAACCCAGAATATCCCGGCTCCGAGGCCCACTTCTGTAAGCGATATTCAATCAACACTACAGCTAAGTCAATGCCTAGTCTGGGATGCTGAGGAAAACCCTTATTCATTTATTTTTATATTCAGTTCAGTACTCTGGATGACAACCCTTGTATAACACCCCCCTCTTAGAATCCCCCTGACCCCACTGAGCCAAGAAGTAGGTTTGTTTTGCAAATTAAAAGGTTTACTTGAAAAATTAAACAATATATATATATCCACACTTTATAATAAATTAATATCTGATAGTACACTTAGACATATGATGTTGATCAACAATGGGTAATCTGGCACTAGCACACTTCTTTACAATCAATGAGGAGTTAGTATAGGATGGATAAAGTAGCAAAAATACTTTTATGATTTCAAGGGAAAAGCAATGAGGAATAAAATGCAGTACAGAAATACTTGATATGATTTTAGAAAAAGATAAGGTAATCCCTTTTTCTCTGGCAATTCACCCCCCTCCCCTATGCAATGTAAGAAATGGAAGGAGATGGAAAGAGGAACACACAGTTCTCAGGAATGCAATCAAATACAATACGAAATTCAGTTCCCCCCCGAGCAAGCTTAGAGGAAACAGGTAGGAGTTTGAAACACAGGCCCAAATGCTTTTAAATGTGATGGCAATGGATAGGAAAATGTGCCAACTGATTTTAATTCCCTCTAGAGATTCAGGGTGAGTGGGAGATGCGTGTTGGTATTAGTTCAGGCTCACTTTAGCAATGCTCTATGAGTTATTACCAAGTTGCAAACGGATTTTAACAAAGGAAAGAATGGAGCTGATATTTTGACCAGTGGAGAAATTGAGCCAAAATCGCAAATCGCGGTAAATTCCGCGAGTGCATGTCTCGCGATTGCGGTAAAAGTATAAGGAATAGGAAGTCGGTTCTAGGCTTGTTGGAAAGATTAGATTCTAAGCTTTCAGAGGAAAGTTAAACGGTTCCAGAGATACGGATGATTGAATAAAGGTAGATTTTCGGATTTAAAGTAAAACTCAAAATGACGGGTGACAGCTTGCAGCTGCAGAATTGACAGGTGACAGTTGTGCAGCTTTAAAAATGACAGATGACACGATTTCTAGAAGGCAGTTCTACTTAGGTTAAAATAGTTTGGATTATATTATTTTAACTAAGAGATTGGTTCTGCACAGTTCTGCTAGGTACTCACAATATAAATTTGAACTAGGCCTCATCACGGATCTGGTCAACACGTCCGGCTGCGGTTCTGTCTGCTCGGCGGGTCAATCAGGCACCGGTTCTGCTCACAGCGATCTGGGTCAGCTCTGCTCTGCTGGTCTAGCCTCTCTGGATTCAGCGGCCTCTGGTTCTGGATACTGCTCTGCTTTCCGGTCCGGATCAAGTGGATTCTGGATGTAAGACTACTTTCTGGTACTGGCAAGAGTTCTTGGCAAAAGAATTCAGACAGCTCGCCCGGCTGTGGAATAGTTTGCAAATGATTTTGAGGCCTGCTGACAAATACTTTTGCTTGCAGTGGGCCTTCTTGGTTCAAAGTTCTGTAGTTTCTGTTTAGCTTGGAAGTCTAAGTGTTGGATCTCTGGATGTGAAGTCGTTGGTCAGCATGCTCCGCAGCAAATGGAATTAAATGTCTCTACCTGTCCCAGCAGTCTCTTTTTATGTGTTTTGAAAATGGGTGTGTGCCTGGGCCTAGCTAAGCCTGCCCCTCTCTACTTGTCATTGGCCCAATTCTCCCCTCTCCCATGATTGGGGGAAGGAAATGGATTGTCATCATGATGAGGTCTGTTTATGGGTCAGAGGATCCTCCTCTGGTCAGTTTGCCCACAAATCTATATTTGATTCAAATACATCTTTCCCAGATATACAATTTGTTGAAATTACATGTGCACATATATATTATATATTCCTTATGGTCCATGCTTGTCTGCCTCTGATCTTCCTGGGGGCTTGCATTAAAAAATGACAACATTTTGCGCTTTTTAACTGGTTTTGCAATATCGGACATTTACCCAAAATTACACACATGTGCGCAAGGAGTATGGACATTAATGGATGAAGTGTCAGATTTTTAACATGCAGACATTTGGAGTGAGACCCTATTTTCCGCTAGCAACCCCCCAGAATACACCACAGGGTCCTAACACCTCTCAAAATGTTCACAGAAAAATCACAAAAATAATGATATTACTTATATAATTCTGACAAGTCCGCACTATGAGTTATCTATCTTTTTAAAATTGTGCCCTGGTCAAAAAGGGGTGTGGCTTCCCACATCACAGGGTGGAATAACTGGTTTATCCACTTCCCCCAAGCTCAGCTGGCTTGCGGAGGCACTGCCCCTCCCAGTTTCCCCTAAGAGGAAGCTATTTTACGACGCCCCCAATATAACATTTGCCTGAGTCCAGGACAGGCCTTTGTTTAACTCCCTGTAGTCCCCAGCTGCTCCACCCCTAATCTAATCAGAGAGGTGTTAACTCCTTTTGGCCAGGGGCAGAGTGGCTGAGCATCCAGTTTCAACTCCTGTCGGGAGTAGTTGTCAGGCAGAATTCAGTTTCATTAAGCCAGGTTTCAGCTAAATGTCACTTTTTGTTCCCAGTTTTCTACATTCAAATCAAACTGACAATTTTTACCTATACATTAAATATTTACTCCCTTCAAGTCATTTCAGAATATAGTTTTACATTGTATCCACCTCTTAGCAAGTCTTTCCTTGGTCTGGTTTTGTTTCATTTGTTCAGTTTTACACAAAAGTCTGGTGGTTTTAAAACGCCGGCTTTCTGATAGTGGTGAGTACTGGTAATGCAACCATTTTTGGGATTAAGAAAATGAATTCCCCACAGTTCTGGGTTGCTTTTGGCACTCAGCATTGCCATTCCCAATGGTTTCAGGCTACTGTGTGTGTAGCCCAATGGTGGTTTTAGGCAGTGCCCTCCTGTGCTCACAACGTAGGCAAGCATGGGTGGCAGCCTATTCTTCATGTTTTCCCTGTGCACTCTCTGGGGGGTTCTGGCCATCATGATATTTTCCATGCCAGTACTGCACAGTTTTATTGTAGGGCTTGGATGCATGGGTAAAAACATCCCACAAGGAATTCCACACATTTACTGAAATCTTTGCCTACTAACTAGTCTCTATAACACAGAGGTTTGATAGCACAGTCTGTCATACACCGCTGAGCCTTTTCTCTGTTGTCTCTCAGCGACCCTGCTTTGAAATGAGGGTTAAATGGTACAGAGAGGACCATGGTCACCCAAGTGTTTTTATTTATTGTATTTATTTTTAATTTATTTCAGCACACTGAACCCTTGGGTTTCTAGGCACTAGTTAAATGGTGAGACAAAAAATACACAAACTACTGAGTAGAGAGACAAACAACAAAAAATACAAAGTAGAGATAATACAGTAAATGGGCACTAAACACAACAGTGTGGAATGATTGACATGGTGTCTTAAAGTCTTGGTTCGAGGAAGAGGTGGGAGGAAGGGATGACAGGTATCCTATTGTCTTAGTCTGTTAGCTCGGGAAGCTTTTAGGTGACAAGCCAGGTTTTTACGTTTTTCTGAATATCCAGTTGAAGGGTTCCTTTCTCAGGGTGATGGGGAGATTGTTCCAAAGCTCTGTCCTTCTGCAGTCTTTCTGGTGAAGGTGGGCACTCTAAGGAGATGGCTGTTCAAGGATCTTAGAGGGCAGAGGGGTGTATTTCTCCACCCGGCGTGTAGGGTAGCCCGGGACAGTGTTCATGGTGCATTTGTGTGGGATGGAGAGGGTCTTCAATTTAATCCATTGGGTCGATCTTAAAAATCATATTTCATAGCCTGTTAGGGCCGGGAGCACGACATTGGCTGCAGTTTTTAATAACCAACTCAATGTCCAGGCAGTCAAAATCAAAGTCCCTGTCCCCCACTCCTCCAAGTGCCCCTCAGTTACTATCTGAGAAGAATAAAGCTTTCCAAAATGAGCAGTCCATTTAGCCTCAGAGATGGGGTTTTCTTGCAAGCTTCCATAGAGTTGTCTTTCTCGTTAATCAACTTCCAAACCTTTTAGTCAGACTTTTGCGGGATACTCTTAAGCATGCTTTCCCCTGACACCTGGTGCCCCATGAAACGTAATGCCTTTTATGTATTGTTATATTTTTGCTTTTCCTGTGTTAGTAGAGCAATAGTGTCAGCTAAAGGTTGGATATTTACTAGCAGACATTAAGCGTTCTAAAATCTAAAAAAAGAGAGGGTATTTGACTAAATATATTAGCCCTGGAATACCGGGCCTTTAACCAAGCATCTCTAAAATCCATCATAAATCAATGCATTGCCAGATAATTCTACATTAATCGATTCTTGCCATTGTTAATGTTCAGCCTAGGCACCCTACAGGAGACGCTAAGGTGATAATCACAATAAATGTTACCTAACAAAATGGAGTGGTCACTTGGTTCCACATTGCACACCATGAATTGGTTGTCAGTAGAAATAACGTTCCTGACACAAATATGAAGTCGATTCTCGAACTTTGACTGCCACGTTGCCATGATATGATATGGCATTTATAACGCGCCTATACACAAGTGTTTCAAGGCGTGATGAGGCAAGGGTGGAGAAACAGAGGGGAGACAGACAGCGATCCTAATAGACCAGGTGTCATTAAGATTGCGCAAGTGCATGGGAAGGGGGAAGCGGGAAGTGCAGGGGGTTAGGGGAGAGGACAGTGCAGTACATGGGATAATAGAATAAATAAACAATAAGTAAAAGTACGGCAGCAGGTGGCAAGTGCAAGGGTAAGTGCAGACAACAGGTGTCAAGTGCTGATAGTGGGACTGTAGGGGTACAGAAACAGTCCCCAAGTCCGGGCATTGCCAGGAAGGCAGTGCATGTGTATGTGACTGGTGGGGGAGGAACCTGGGCCCGAGATAAAAGGGTGGCCAGGTAACCAGTTCAGTTTCAGTTTCAGCCAGGGGGTCAGCAGTGGAGAGGAGGAGAAAAAGCAGAAGCAAAGAGAAAGGTTTTGAGGTGATTCTTGAACAGGAGATGACTCTCCACAAGTTTCAGGGAGGCAGAAAGGCTATTCCAGAGGGAGACCACACCTGAAGAAAGAGATCTACCACCAACTCGTTGCTTGGAGAAGCAACTGACCCTGAGGGAGTTGGAGACGGATGAGCAAAGAGCATGAGAAGGAAGATATTTCGGAAGAGAGAGTTGAAGGTATTAAGGCCCTGTGCCCCAGAAGGCCTTGTGGATATTGAAGAGGGTTCTAAACGTAATCCTTGCAGCCACTGGGAGCCAGTGCAGATATTTCAGTCCTGGAGAGATACGATCCCTGGGCTTGAGGCCAAGGACACATCTTGAAGTCCTGTTCTGGATGAGTTGCAGGGGGTGGAGAGTAGAAGCAGGCAGATTTAGAAAGAGGCTTTTGCAATAGTCCAGCCTAGAGAGAACCAGAGCTCTTGATACAGTGAGCTTCTGGGGGAAGGAGAGGAAAGGAAGAATACCTCGGAGGAGGTGCAGCTGCTATTGTGACTTCTAAGAGACTTCAGAGATGTGAGGAGAGAAGAAGAGTGTGGATTCGACGATGACCCCAAGGTTTTTAGCCTCACATATGGGAGCAGGAAGAGGGCCAAGAGATTCCAGCCAGAGAGTGACAGGAAAGGAGGGAGCGGGTGTGCCGATTAGGAGAATCTCAGTCTTACTGGCATTAAGGCAGAAATCATTGGCGGCACACCACTCCTGGATAGCAGACAGACAGTTACAGATGAGAGACAGGGAAGAGATGGCTGAGGGTAGCCTGAAAATGAGCTGAGTGTCATCCACATAGCACTGGAATTTGGGGCAGAGTGCAGCAATACGGTGCACAAGAAGTGCCAGGTATTGGTTGAACAGCCAGGGAGAGAGCTTAGACCCCTGTGGAACACCACAGGTAGAGATAGAGATAGAGATAGAGGAGAGAAAGAAACCAAGTTGAACCTGGGAGGGTTGATAAGAAAGGAAAGAAGTCAGCCACGCCAGGGCCTGAACGGTGATCCCCAGGTTATTACGGATCAGTCTGTGAGGTCACTCACCACATTGTCATTTAAAGGTATCAGGGCCCATTTGTGAAAGAAGCTAGCCCATGTTCAACCTTTGCTGCAATGTGTATCCTTAGGATGTGATGAAATGCACTTTGGACCCTGACTACCCAGGCAGCCTGCATTACAACCACTGGTGATGATAATAGATTTGTCCTCATGTGTACTATAACTATCTAACAATACTTTCGCTAGTTTGTTGAGCATTTCACCTTGACTATTCTCCAAGTAGCTGCCATAAATGTTCATAACAATTAGTGGACCAAGCTCACTGTGGTTATCATTTAGGACTGCTTGTAGGCAAGCGGGATATTCATACAACTTAGTAATGCCGGCGCCCATTTAGTACTCACCACAACCAATAAACCACTGGAGGCCTCCCAAACTGCCCTCCCAATGCTATTTGTCGACACACAATGAAGCCATCCAGTGTTATAGTGATTTTCATGAATGTCTCATGGAGTAGAATTAGCTCTGATCCCCCGGACTTTGTTATGGCTTTGGATTCTTGGGCGAGATTTGCAAAGCCGTAGGTATTCCATGAAATTGTACTAAAAACCTAGCATTCTAGCACCCTCCCTCGTATTATTGGCCATTAACAACTCAGCGATACACAACGAATCACTTGACACTGTAGTGCTCATTGTATTGTCAGAAATGATTACTTTCTGAGGGGAATTAAGTCTGCCTGTTCAAAGAAATCGACATTGTGTTCACAGCAGCCCGTAGATAGAGCATAACCTTTAAAGGGACACAGATCAATGCTTTGTTGTCTCAATTTGTCAACAATGGAAAATAAATGTTTTTGCACAAGAGGCAACGGAATGTCCAAACCTGCAAGGTCAAGCCAATGCTTATGTATGAGCTCAACCTGCATGACATCCTTGCTGGAGATCATTCTTAAGGCTGGAATGTCACATAGTGGCGACAATATGGTGGTTCAATTCATAATAATGTTCTCCTCACCTGTAAAGACCGTTTCCATGATAAAGTGATGGTTTACAGCAGAGGAATCCAGATCCCTATCTTTTTTATGGAATACCCCCGCTGAGTTTTCCTTAAGGCAAGGATCCGATGTGCCCCAGTGCGCTTGAGAGCCACCGCTAACAAACAGTAATTGGGGGTCCGCACATTGTGTCATAACATGTTTAACCCCCTTGAGTGGAGCATTTATCTTTCCCATTAGTTCAGGCATTGTAACAAAGAACATCAATGGTGCATTATCAACAGGACAGCTGCTTACATGAGGCACCCTGGCCATGCCCAAAATATTTCATGAGGTGCCTAGTGCCTGTAGGCCAGGTGTTAAGTTAAACAACTTCAAAATGATCCCTCAATAGTAGTGAAGTCAGCAGACAAGGAGGAGGTACTGTGATTTAAACAGAGTTTGAGTGTGACCATGAGGTACTTAGACAGTTCTCTAATCAACATCATTCTCTGAAATGATCCAGTGATCCTGTTCCTGCACTAGCATTACATACACATAAGATTATGGACGAAGCTTATGAATCAGGAACATTTACCACTCAACAATATACAATTCTTAATCAGAAGAATGCAAGGACCCCTCTTTTTTATCTACTCCCCAAAGTGGATAAGTCTTTAATCTCTCCACCTGGAAGACCAACTGTTTCCACATGTGGCTCCATTTTGGAACCTTCATCTAAATATGTAGACCACTTTATCCGCCCAATTTGCACTCTGGGAGCCTCATATTTGCAGAACTTCAGGGATGTGATAAAACTGGTATAGTATATGCCATTTGATGCACACTCTCATTGGCTAGTGACACTAGTTATAGATTAATTGTACAAGAATGTACCTCAGAAAGGTGCATTGTATGTTATTGCACATAGTCTTAATCTAAGAGAGACACCACATCAGGTTCCAACTAATTTTATTGTGACACTTGCCCAGGTTGCACTAGAAGAAACACATTTCTTGTGTAAAGATATGTTTTATAAACAAGTGCAAGTTACATCCATGGGCGCAGCGTTTGCTCCGTCATTGGTCAATTTATTTAATAGTGTGGCGAAGTTGCATTGCCATTCTAACAGCATTCTATGATTGGTTGAATACATCGAATTGCAATATGAAGTTCACTATAAACTCTAGCCAGTAGGAAATTGCTTTTCTAGATGTGTTGATTCGTGTGATTGGTGACCACTCTGGAGATGACACTCTTTAGAAAGTCTACAGACAGAAATTCTATACTGCATCACATCCGAGGAGTGTGAAAAATAATATTCCTTTCAATCAATTTCTTCATATACAGAGGAATTGTTATTCCCTCTCAGAGTTTTATTCCTAGGCTAACATAACGAGAGGACGACTGTCTTCAAGTGGCTACACTCAGAAATGACTGACACATTCTATCAAGTGGGCTCGCTTTTGTCCCTGGGACCATGTGCTAGAATCCAAAGAAAATATTCCCAATACCAGATTGGTTTGTGCCACCACATATTGTCACTTATCTAAAGGTTACACTATTGCCTGGTGTCTTGCCGAGGCCAACATCTAGCACAAGTCTGGATGATAATGACTGACTAACGATCGTAGGTGGGGCTGACGTCTATGAGTCACCCATTGAGTACCCTAGCTTGCTCTCATGGAATATTGCGGGTCTAGAAATGAACTTCCAGGATAATTAATGGCTTTGTTAGATCACACCAATTTGTCGGTTTGCAGGAAACCTCGGGATACACTCCTAGTCACCTACAGAGGTTCACCGCATATTCTACCTTGTCTCAGAAAGGGCCCAAAGGCCACCCATTCAGTGGCTTACTCACCTGGATACATTCTCGGTATTATAGTGTAAGCACACCAACCTACATAAACACCCCTGATGGCAGTGAAATACAATATTACTCTGTTTAATATTTACAACAAAGTGAACAGTCCTGACACTCTAAATGATCTCCATATTGTACGCAATAAACTAGACCCATTAGCTAAGAGTATGGGTGGTGAGGCCTTGATCATATTGGCAGGTGACTTTACTGCACAGTTTGAACCATTGAATGATACCAAAGGGTTGTTCGAGGAGGAGGATATGGCCTGGGATATCCCTGATGTAGTGGAGAGTTACCATGCTAAAACACACAGGCCGGCCAGACGGATGGCATGCGTCCTGGTAAACTTAGAGCTTAGGGCAGCCAATAGTCGGAAGCAAGGTGACCAACCACTTAGACCAGGACTTGACCACACAATTGTCTCGGGCACCAATGAAAAAGGAGCCCACAGTTGAAAATGACTATTCATTATTTTTGTGACACTATTTGAATAGGACAAAATGGTGATTTTTGTTGATAAAATGTGATGCAAAAATTCATTTAGTAACATTGGTCAAAACTATTGGCCGCATAGTGAAGTAAGCCATCAAACTGGCCCGAATTGGGCAAAAAAGTGTCCCACTTTGACCAACAAAAACTGGCCCACTCAGGCATTGTGCCTTTTCTCAAACACACACAATGGTATTATAGTGAATGTCGCCAAAACCAAAATAACTAGGGAAGTGAACAATCCAAGTGCCACTGATAACATAAGGCTGAGAGGATTGAGGTCAGTTTATAAGAAATTGGTGAACAGGAAGTAGGTTGATTTCATGAAAATGAATAGCAGGAGCTTGTGGTTTCTGTTAATAGCAGGAACAGTGCACATATGTGGAGAAAGGTAGTGGGAGTGACAATTGAGAAATCCAACACCATCCACGAGAGTATCTTAGAGGAACTATGGGTACATAATTCTGCAAATCTAATGCATAAGACATTGAACATCCTTACATTATATTGCCCACTGCTTCTGATGATCCCCTGTCCTATCCTGCTGTTGATCTATGTCTCACCCTTTGTGATATTAAAGAGGCCATCATGGCCCAGAGGGTTAGTAAAGCCCTGGGACCTGATCTAATACATGTTCACCTCTTTAAGAAGGAAGTAGACGTATGGGTGCTTGTATTTTATGCCATTTTCAATGCTGTGATTGTTTGTTTGTTTGTTTATTATTTATAATGCGCGAATGTGCCCGTGGGCATCGGGGCGCAGCTTTTACAAGAATTTTCGAAGCTTAGTTACAGTACATAGGGAAAATACCAATACAAGAGTAGGTACATCAATATTATATACATGGCATCGGGCGCAATTTTTACAAGAATTTTCGAAGCTTAGTTACAGTCCATGGGGAGAATAAGCAATACAAGAGTAGGTACAATATATATACATGGCAACATTGAAGTAAGTAGGCTGTAATGTACTTATAGGCTGGAGGCACACGAGTTAGCTGGTGTGCGGGTGGTGTTGGGAACTTCGTTGTCTTAGTGGGTCGCCAATTTCAGCCAAGTGATTACCTTGGAGCGGAATTTCTGATAGGGGAGGTCAGCTCTGAGGTTAAAAGGCAGAGAGTTCCAAAATGTGGCTGCTTTTACCTGGAAGCTGTTGCCCTCTATCAAGGCTCGTTTGTATTGGGGAACAACTAAACAGTCTTTATAAGCTATTCTGGTAGGTCTTAAGGAAGCATGTCTGTAGAATCTGTTGATCAGGTAAGTTGGTGCAGCATTATTGAGAGACTTGTGGATGAGTGATGCTGTTTTTAAGAGAATTTTATCTCTGGTGGAAAGCCAGTTGTTCTGTTGGCTAAGTTCAGTGATATGTTCTCGTCTGGATATACCCAAAGCCGCTCTGAGAGCGTTATTCTGGAGGGTTTGCAGTTTTGTGGTGGTGGCCTTGGAGGATCCCAGGTAAAGAGCATTACAATAATCAAGGCGAGACAATATCAGGGCTCTGGCAAGTGTCAGGCAGCTAAGGTCCGACAAGGAAGGTTTGGCGGCGCGGATTAGTTTACACGTATACGCCGTGGAAAATGCAAGGGAGCTTACTTGTTTTTTGAGGGAGAAGCTAGTATCTAGGTAGAATCCCAGTGTTTTGACCTCCTGACTGACTTTGATGTTGTTCCCGTCAATCATGAAGGAATTGTAGAGTGGGCCAAGTTTCTTTAGGCTGAAAGTGGTACCTAGGATAATAAGTTCTGTTTTATCATCATTCAGGCATAGTCCATGCTTGGCCATCCATGCCTGGATGATGATATACACCCTATTTAGCAAGGCCAAATCCTTTCCATAATCTCCAGAAAGTGGAAGGAGGATCTGGGTATCATCTGCGTAGTTAGTGTAGGTGATACCGAGATGATCCATATCATCGAAAAGGGGCTTGGTAAATATGTTGTAAAGTGTGGGGGAGACAAAGGAACCCTGAGGTACACCGCAGGTGATGGGTATGGGGTCCACTGCCGCCGCAGGAGAGAAGACCCTCATGGTTCTGCCATTAAGGAAGGATCTGATCCACGTGATGGCCTCAGGGGAGAAGTGAGCTGAGGTGTCGAGGTGCGAACATAGGACAGAATGATCGACCAAAACAAACACTGCAGATAAGTCGAGGAGAAGGAGTAGGGCAGCCTGACCCTCATCTCTGATCGTGTCGATTAGCGCTTTCAGGTCAATGAGTGTGGTTTCGGTCCCGTGTTGGGGATGGAAACCAGATTGTCTGGATCCTAGGAGATTGTGTTCTTCTAGGTGCTTCTGTATTTGTAAATAGGCAACTTTATCCAGAAATTTTAGTAGTAAGGGAACAGTCGTTATGGGTCGGTAGTTGGTGGGTATGGCTGCGTCGAGTGTGGGTTTTTTCAGTAGTGGAAGTACCCAAGATTGTTTTAAGTTGATGGGGATGGAACCAGTGGTGAAGGAGGCATTAATCAATTTTGTGATGAAAGGGGAGAGGTCACGAGCTGCGTCTTTAATGAGTTGTGCGGGGCACAGATCGCCTTGGCAGTTAGAAGGTTTCAAGGACAAGATCATTTTTTCTACTTCGAGTGTGTTGACTTTGGAGAACTAGAAACGGGTCGGATCTGTGGGCATGGGCTTGTCCGGAATTTTAGTTTGGAGGGTGTCAATCAAGGATGCCCTTTTGCTGGAGATTTTGCTTTGAAGGGTCGCGATCTTATGCGCTAAGGCGTTTTGGATTCCAGAACACCAGTTTTTATCTTTTGTGCAGGTGTCAATGGGTACTATAGGGGTTTCTATTTCTTTAAGGATAGTGAAGAATTCTTTCGTGTTAGATTTAGCTTCGGATATGCGGGAGTCGAAAGAGGCTCGTTTGGCTAGATACATGTCTTTTTTGTAAAGTGCATCAAGTTTGGAAAGTTTGAGTTTGTTTGGGACTGAAGGTTTTTTTTTTCCATGTGGCCTCGCAGTTTCTTTTTTGCTGTCTTAGATTTTTGAGGAAAGGTGTATACCATTTGTTGAGGTGCGCTTTAGGTTTACTGGATCTAAGTTTAAGAGGGGCGATACGTTCCAGCGAGGAGGCCAGAATCTTGTTGTATTCTTCGACCAAGGACTCAGGATCCAGGTTGTCAGAGAGTGAGTTGAGAGTGTGGAGAAGGTTGGGGATGAGTCTTTCTGCTGTCATGTTTTTTTTATTCCTAGTAAGGGTGGGTGGGGCCTTGAGGGTCGGTGGGGGTGGAGGTCTGTCAGTGGAGAGCATGAATGATACCAGGTGGTGGTCAGTCCAGGGTAGGGGTGAGATATTAGTGATGTTCACTAGGCAATTGGAGTCGGGCTACCCTGTCAAGTATTCTCCCTTTGACATGCGTGGGCATTGTGCATCTGTGCACGAAGCCTAATTCGGTAAGAGTGTTCACTAAAGTGCAAGCATGTTTATCTTCTGGGTCGTTGTATCCCAGATTAAAGTCTCCCAGGGCGAGAGCTTGGGTGGAGCTTTTGAGGTTGCTGGATAGAATGGAGTTGAGGTCTTCATCGAAGGTGCCGATGGGGCCTGGTGGGTGGTAGATTAGGAAGATATTGAGGGGTTGGGTATAAGTGAGCGGAATTTTAACTGCTAATGTTTCACATGATGGTGCGTCAGTGGTGGTGGCAAGTCTCATAGTAAGACTGCACTTGTGGATGATGGCGATCACCCCTCCTCTGGAGAGGAGGCGGTCTTGTTTTACGATAGTGTAGTTATCTGGGACTGCCAGCATGAGCATAGGGCCTGCTGCTAGGTGTAGCCATGTCTCAGTAATGGCAAGGAGATCGAGGTCTTCTGAAAGGATTAGGTCTGTAAATTTTTGTGGCATGAGCCACTAACGATCTGGCATTGATCAAGGCTCCCTGGTAGAGTTCCCAAATCATGAACAAAACTTATCATAATCCAGGTGTATAAGAAATGGTGGAGGGACACCCCTGCAAATTACAGGCCAATATCACTGCTCGATGCATCTGGGAAAATATTTCCTTGTACGCTTCTGCTACATCTGGTGTCATGGGCCAAGGAGTCATCTGCAATGAGCCACTTCCAAGTGGGTTTTCAACCTGGCTTGAGTACAATAGATCAAGCCGTCAGGATTTTTTCTGATCCACCAAAAATATGCAGCCTCGCAGAAATCAAACCTTTATACCATCTGTATTGACCTCAAGGCTGCATTTGAAGGTGTCCCACATAAGACATTCTGGAGGGCCTTAGCATGTCATGCTATACCTGAAGGCTTATTGTGCCTCATTATGAGCCTATAGACAGGTAATTCAGGAAAGTAAGGTGTTGTTTAGAATGGCATACCACTTGTCCAATTAATATTAACCTCAGCGTTCACCAAGGCTGCATACTCGTGCCCACATTATTCTCCACATACATCTACAAATTAATTATTGGTCTATCCCACGTGGAAACTGATACACCAAAACTGGGATGTGATTTTATACACCTCTTGTTCTTTGCCGATGATGCTATATTGAGCTCTAAAAGTCTGGCAAGCCTTAAAAGACAGGCTGACATCTTTCATAAAGGCTGCATTGCCAGCGGATTCACAATTAAGATTTCAAAGACAAAAATAATGTTTTTTTTTGTCCGGCAGACAGCAAGAAGCATTCAAAACTGAATATGAAGATGGGGGATATACATCGAGCAGGTAGACACCTTTGATTACCTGGGAATTAGATTTGTGCCCAAAGGAACATGGTATGTACAGCTAGAAAAGGCAGTGACTACACTGGATAGAACTTAAACTGGCTATGTCATTTAGTGCCGGTAGATTGTCTCCCTCACTTGAACTCTACCATGTCCAAGTAAGGGCAGCCTCAATCTATGGAGCTGATATTTGGGGCTACGTCAATTGTGCTCATTTCCAAGCAACTGAAAATGCCTTTTTGAAAAAAACTACTATGGGTACCAAAGAGCACCCCTAATATGTCCTTACACATTGAATTAACACAACCACTTATGGTTCAGAAAACTCAGTGTCAACCTTCTCCAATTATTAGTAAATTCGGCAGTAATAGAAACTAAGACCAGATGTCATATCCGGGTATTATTCGGTTTGCCACCTATTAAGGGACACTTTAAGTGCGGACAGTGTGCATGCAGTGTGTGAATGCACAATAAAAGGTGCCTTATTTGAGGCAAGAGATCAAACATGGACATTGGAACACTTTATGAACTGTAGAGCATCCTGGGTGATTTATTGTGTCATTTGTCCATGCAAGATATTTTATGTGGGGAAGACTATGCACATCAAGGAACACAAGTCCAGGATACGTAACAAAGGTGCCATGGCTCCTATGGTGTTCCACTATAACCAGGTGAATCTATCGGGAAGAAGATGTATGATGTCTAGCAACTGATAAAGCAAGCAGGAGGGATGCAGAGCTAATGGGAACCTCATTTTCTATATTATTACAATGATGGATTTATCGATTGAATTGCCATAAAGATGGGTTTAACGACCAACTTGATTGGTCAGTTCTTATCTAAGGAGTATACATATATGAGTAAGAGCAATCTGTGTAGATAAACTTGGAGAATACTTTCTTTCTATTGCTTAACATATACAGAAATCGTATACACTAATTCCCTTGCAAGGACCCTGAGGGAATTGAGAGAAATGACAAATGAATATGGCGAGTTTCCTTTCTTTCCTTCCCCTTTGAACTAATGCAAGTGATGACTTGTGACTGCGGTGAGTTAGTGTCAGTCCAAACTGACTTTAAAATATCCAGTAGTCGCAGTCTGGTGTGCCTTGTGGAATAATGTGGTGATAATTGAAAGTTAGTGTTGTGTTTGCATATTGATGCTTACAAAGACAGCATGAATAACCTGTGGGCTAACTTGCCTTGCTGTAAATATTCACACATTAAGATGGCTGACACACAACACAGTCTTTGGTCTCTCTGTTCAATGTAGTCCTAACTCCATGTTTAGTACTCGCGATGAGGCTTCAGCCTTACAACACTTTGGCGTGCAGCAGTAGTGATTTTTCACTCAGGGTTGCCACAGAAACAGAGAGCAGCATTTCTCTTTTTGAAGCGTTAGCTTGCAGATGAGCCAACAAATGCGGTCTGGCTCCCAGATTCCAGCAGGACGTTTGTTGAGGGAGCGGCTATGTGCATTGGAACACTTTTTCGTGCTGAATAACGAACGTGACTAAATGGGTTTTCCTCTGTTTTTTTTAATTGACCGAGCACGTTTGCAATCTACAAACACGAATAGTGGATACTGGTGGATTTTGAGACATGGTAACAAAATAAACGTGGAAATAATGATTACAACAAGCAGTTGAATAAGTTACACAGTACTCCAGTGTTACCGATACAATGACAGGTGAAAAAAAAAACATTGTTTTTTGTGTTCTCACAGAGCAACAGTGGGATGAATACACGCCGCTACTGGGAATGTTGAGATCGTGTTTTTTGCGCCTTAAATACCTGCGCAAAATTCGTTTCGAGGACGACAACCCTCTAGAAAGGTACAATTATGAGTAGGGAGTGCCCCTGTGCACGTGGCAGGGCAGTGTAAGGGAACTGTGTGTTGTGAAAAATTGTAAATTTATATTGGTGGAGCTTTTCAATCCCACAGTTAATCTTATGCATGACAGATTCCTTGAACCCATGGACTGTGCTTTGTGTTGCAGCAATTACGAAGCATGAAACAGGATAGTGGAGCAGCAATTGGTTATCCGCATTCCTCAAGTACAGGTAACTTTTAATTATTTGAGTATTGGTTCAGGTGTTTGGCATACTAACAGTCGTAAGTGTTTTTAGGTGTTTTCCACTGTGGATCACTTTTGTTTTGTTGGCAGTATGGATCACATTGGTCCTGAGGAAGATGAAACACTTGTGTGGGGCGCGATATAAATAAACTATCATATCATATCATGACAATATCAAGTATCATTGGAGCTATTTTAATTATGTGGAATGTTTGACTCATTGATGTCCGTAATGTTATGCTGTGTATGTCACTTCTATTTGAAGTCGCCTAACATCTTGTGATTTGTTGCACACTAGTTGGCCTGTGGTCAAGGCGTATACCCTTGGGGTGTGAGAGTGCCATCTTCTGATTGCACCAACAACCCTATGGTTATACGTACCTTAAATTGTTTTGTAGAGCCCCAACATTTTCAGATGTATATTATGCTATAATGTGTATATGATGTCTCTATAATTTATGTGATTTGATGTGTTTGTATGAAATGAATTAGGTTATGATGATATATGATATATAAGACATTCCGTTTCAAAGAAAGTGAAAAACCTTGGGTGTACCTGGCAAGAAAATCTGGCCATCGAAGCCCAGGTAGGGGCCATAGTAAAAGCAGTGTATTACTCCTTAAAATCATTCTATGGTATAGGAGCTTTGGTAAATTCCCATCTCGACTACAGTAATAGTCTGACAGGGATCCCAGTGAAACAGATGGCGAGACTCCAGAGGGCCCAGAATGCGGCACTCAGGCTAATTGCCCACCTAGGAAAAACGGAACATGTTTCTACATCTCAGAGAGCACTCCATTGGCATATGATGGAGGACTGTATTAAATTCAAGGTGGCGTGTCTTATGTACAAATGTTTTTACAAACTCTCACCAAGATATTTGAACTCCAGAATCCACCATTACCAGCCAACCAGAGACCTTCAGTCAGGAGATAAACTCTTGGTGGACGTCCCTCGGATTAAATGCACCTCAAAGGGTGACAGGAGGTTTTCTGTGTTTGGACCAAAGGTGTGGAACCAGCTACCTATAGGCACACGATCATGCACTTCATTGGAAAGCTTTAGGAAAGAACTTAAAACCTTCTTATTCAAATAATTCGAAGTATCAAGGGCGAACACAGTCCATCACAGCTAGAATTGGACTCTTAGTTAACATCTGCGGCCAAATGCAGTTTATTCTGCCTGGTGCGCCTAAGAAATAACCAAATAGACAAATAGACAAATAGAAATAGATATGATTTGTTATTTATATCGCACCGACACACTAGTGTTTCCAGGTGCCACAAGACAAGGAATGGAGCCAGAGAAATGACAAGACAAGTAATCTTACTAGGCCTTGTGACTTTAGATCGTGCAAGTGAAACAAGAAGTGCAGGGGAGAGGGTGCGGGGCTAAGTGCAATTAAGGGGATGCGAGGGGAAGTGCAGTCAGGGTTCTGAGTAAGTGCGAGGACGGCAGAGGACACACAGGTGCAATCCAAGAAAGTAAGTGCTGGGTAGGCCAAAGGCAGTGCAGGGTGACTGGTTGAAGGGGGGCATGGTACCCTGTGTGACTCTAACGACAACCACGCCACCAGTCAGGACAAGCAGACCGGAAGTTTAGCAGGTGGACAAGGAGAGAGAAGGAAGAAGAGAAGAGGAAGGTCTTGAGCAGCTTCCAGAACTTCAGGTGATCCTGCTCAAGCTTGAGAGGGGCGGTAAACCATTCCAGAGGGAGGCACCTGTACAGGAGAGATGTCTAACCCCACTCTCTTTTTGGAGAAGCGTCTAACCCGCAGATAGTTTGAGTTACCTGAGTGGAGGGCTCTAAAATGAAGGTATTTAGGTAGAGAGTGTTGGATATAGAGAGAACCACAAACCCAGAAAGCTTTGTGGATGATGCAGAGGGTCTTGAACTTGATCCTCGCGACCACCGGGAGCCAATGGAGAGATTTCAGAGCTGGAGAGATGTGGTCCCTGGGCTTAAGGCCAAGGATGAGTCTTGCAATCCTGTACTGGATTAGTTGAAGACGGTGAAGAATAGAGTTAGGAAGATTGAGAAAGAGCTTGTTGCAGTAGTCCAACATGGAGAGTACCAGAGTTCAGGAGACAGTGAGCTTCTGGGGGAAGGTGATGCAAGGAAGAATACCACAGAATAGGTGCAGCTGGAAGTGGACCTTCCTGGCAAGGTCCATAATTTGATAAGAGTAAGAGAAAGTGGAGTCAAATATGACGACTGTTAGGCAGAATCACCTGCAGTACCCTTGGGGACCACTACAGGCAATTAGGACTACAAGTGTAAGCACAATTTTACCTTTGGTACAAGCCTGTACTACACAGTAAAGTGGTAGAGATGGCTGAGCAGTCAGACTTATCTCAAGAGTTTAAGTGAGCAGTAGAACAAGTTACACAAAGGACCAACAAATACAGTGATTCAAATATACACTTACTCAAGATTTCTTGGTAAAAGAATATACATTTATTTACTCAGTCAGTTAGAAAACATTACTCTAGTATAAGCAGCTCAATATCGCACACTAATACACCACAAAAACCCAACTGGTAAGTAAATGAACAAGTTGAGCTCCAAAATGAAGTGGGAGCAAAATGGCACTTCAGATACTTAAGAAAGGAGGGAAAAGACAAGGTTATACGAATAGACAGCCTACATACTTTCATAGGCAGGGCAAAAGGTTTCAGTTAACTACAACCAGCATTTCTTCTCAATAGGCCTGGGCCAAAATCAATGGTTCATAACAGTGCCTTGTTAATGAAGAAAGCTGTAGCTGAGGCAGTTGTTCCTGACAGTTTGAGCATATCTCGCTGTTCCTGAGCTTCAGTCATGGGGACAAGAAGGAGGACATCAGTAGGTTCCTGCACTGCCCAGGTGTGAGGCCAAAAGCTGTAGCAAGACTTTGGTTTAAGGTGTGAGTGCCTTAAAGTCCACAAGCTGGTTTCCTTCCCTCTGGCTATCCGGTGTTCAACAGCACTCTGATGAAAATTCAACAAGATGGGGACGGTGTCCCGGTGGCTTGTGAGTTGGTTGTTCCCACCAAACTCAAAGGAAGAAGTTAACCTTGAAGGGCTTCTCTGTCGTCGAAGTTTCAGGCAATTTGTACCTGCAGCAGGGCTTCACCGGTTGTCCAGGAGTTAGAGCAGTCCTCCTACTTCCTCTCCTCTTCGGTTCTTTTGTTCCAGTGGTCGACTCTGCTTTCCAAGTCCCAGAGACCTGCTTTTAAACAGTTTTCCCCTATTCATTCCAGCCTGGCTGTCACTCACACAGCAGGGTGGCTGTTCTTGCCAGACAGCCAGCCAGCCAATCACACCAGAGTGCATTCAGGTCTCCTAGGAGACTAAGCACAGGGAGTTTCGGGCACCTCCCTCACATCCTGTCTACCCCAGACACCCTTGCGCCAGCACTGAAGCCCGCCAAAGGCCAACAAACAAAGGGACCAAACCTGGTTTGGCGTGTAGAGAAAAACACAAGAAGGTTCCTTCCTAAAGGAAATAGCGAAAAAAGATGACCAGAGTCTGTTTTTACATATAGGTCTTGGGTGCCATATTGAAGAACATGGCTGGCCCGATTTTTAGCTACCGTTGTTAGCGGTTGGAAAAAATCATGGCAGTTTGATCTAAACCACTGCCACCAACCATTTAAAGTAGGAAAGGGTAACATTTTACTGTTATATGAGTTACATATTGACTCAGAGGAAGCTAGGCAACCCCTCCAGCACTCTATAGGAAGATAGTGTGTGCTGGGTAGTAAATTTAAAGAGACTAGTAAAGTCAATTTAACTTTACAGGCTCTGGGAGACGGTAGTCAGTCCCACAGAAGGTATTTAAACCTTGGGAAGTCTGAAAGACAACCCTGTGCCACTGCACTGAAGATGCTGTGTGACACATAGAAAAAGATGATGCCTATGGAGCTGTGTTAAAATTCCATAACCAAAGAACACTAAAGTAAAACACACATCAAAAATACATGAAAGAGTGGGACAAAAGGCTCACACTCTTTCCAGGTAAAAAATCAAATCCTAGAAATCTAGCAAAGTTGCTTGGGGTCTCAAAAGGTAAGGGAAATTAGCACATTTTGAGAATTCTCCCTAACAACGACAAGGTTTTTTGCCTCACTCGAGGGTGAGGGGAGGGGGCCGTAGGAGGGCGGCCAGAGGGAGAGAGGAAAAGCGGGAGCAGATTTACCAATGATAAGAATCTCTGTCTTACTGGCATTAAGGCAAAGGTCATTAGAGGTGCACCATCCCTGAATAGTGGATAGACAGTCAGGAATGAGCGAGGGGCAGAGCAAACTGAGGGTAGCCTAAAAGAGGTGGGTGCCATCTGCATAACACTGATGAAAGTTAGAGGAGAAGGTAGAGATCCGGGGAGCCAAGGGGGCCACATAGACATTGAAAAGCCAGGGTGAGAGGATAGAGGCCTGGAGAACACCACATGTGGAAAGAGAGGTGGAAGAGAGAAAGGACCCAAGTTGGACCTGGTAGGGTCTGTCCCAAGAGGAAGGAGGTTAGTGATGCCAGAGCTTGTCTAGTGATGCCAAGGATCACACTGAGACGATTGATTAGGGTAGTGTGATTGACTGTGTCAAATGCAGTGGAGAGGTGAAGGAGGATGAGGACAGATTGAGAGATGGAGTCAAGGTTGTAGAGCAGATCTTCACAGGTGTTCAGGAGAGCCGTTTCTGTGCCCCTGGCCAATCGTCAGCCAGACTGATGGTTATGGAGATAACCAACAGAGTTAGTGTGGAGATTTAGCTGAGAGATGTCCAGTTTCTCAAGGAGGTTTCCCAGGAAAGGAGTGAGGGGGATCGGGTGATAGTTGACCGGACAGAAAGGATCAGCATAAGGCTATTTCAGGAGAGGGTGCACAAGGGAGTGCTTGAGAGGAGAGGGGAAATATCCAGTGACAAAGGAATTATTGCCGAAATCGGACAAAGTTGGAGAGAGGGAAACAATGCTGTCCTTAATAGTTCCAGAGGAGCAAGGGAGCACCTGTTTGGATGAAACATTCATAGAGCGGACTTGTCAGGTATTATAGGAGAGAGAGAGGAAAGAAGGAGAGGAGGGGGAAAGGTGGCCAGAAGGAGGCCTGAGGGGGGTAGAGAGAGAGAGAGAGATGGGGACAGGAGGAAAGCATGGACAAGATGTCCTGAATGAAATGAGAAGCCAGAGCCGTACAAAGGGCGTGGAAGGAACAGAAGAGGTGGAGACTGCATTTGGATTGGCCAGCTCCTTGCAGATTTTAAAAAGTGTGGCGATGTTGTTTGAGGCCGCAGAGACATGGGCTTGAATGTGGACCCTCTTCTTGGAGAAGACGGAGAGTCTGTATTGCCTTTGGAGTAGGTGGCAGGCCAGTTTGTCAGTGGATGTGCCCGAAGCTCTTCGCTCGGCCACGCTGCACTTGTGTTTCGAAGCGGCCAGGTCAGAGTCGTACCAAGAATTGCATTTGGAGACAGGCTTTAGGTGGATCCTCGTGACATTGGGAAGGATATCGAGAACATTGGAGATAGAGAGATGAAGGTTGGAGAGGGCTGTGTCAGAGTGGGAGTCAGCCTCAGGGGTAGGAGGACGAGAGAAAGTAGAGGCAAACGCTGAAAATGACACCCGCTTCAATGGTCGAATGACCATGAAGGAAGGTGGCAGTGCTGGGGTAGGTTGTGCCAGACAGTTTCAGGTGAGAGGAAAGCAGAAAGTGGTCACTCTGAGAGAGTGGAGTAGTGAGAGGATTAGAGAGGGGAATGTCTGTGACGATGAGAACATCTAAGGTGTGTCTGGCTGAGTGTGTCGGACCAGAGGGATGAATAGAGACGGAGAGAGAATCGCACAAATTGCAGAAAAGTCCAGAAGTAGGGTCAGAGGAGTCCAAGTGGAAGTTGAAATCACTGAGGAAGAAAATCTCAAAAGGTAGCAGCAAGGAGAGAGGAGGAGAGATAAGCCCATTCAGAGAGGAAGAGGGCGAATTGACCAGGTGGCCTGTAGATGGTGGCCATAGTCAGAGAGAGGCCAGGAGAGATAGAGAGACTGCAGACCAGGCATTCAAAGGAGGAGCAAGCCTGAGTGGAAATGATAGAGGCAGGGAACCACTCAGGAAAGATCAGGGCCAATCCAGCCTGTTTGTCCTGGGTACGGAGAGGATCTTGTAGCCCTTGGGGAGAAGACTGTTGAAACTTGTGACGGAGCTGGCTGTGAACCGAGACTTAGTGAGACAGAGGACATCCAAATTACAGTCTTCTGTAAGTGGCAGATGTCAGAGGAGTTGTTGACAGCACAGCAAGAGTTCAGAGTAGCAACCTGGACCAGGTTTCCACTTTTGAAAGACTTTTGCTGTGGGATACAGGAGAGAGGTACACCTAGTGAAAGAGGCAGAGGGGCCTGAGAAGGGACAGGGGTAGAAGGAGTGGGCAGATCGGCCAGAGAGGAAGAAAAGGGGGCACCAGTGAGGAAGCAGAAGAGGAGGAGGTGAGTGGCAGAGGAGCCAGAGAGGTAGTAGAGGGAGATGGCAGAGGAGCCTGAGAGGTGGTAGAGGTATTGGTAGGTGGCAAACGGCCCAGAGAAGAGGCAAGGGGAAGAGCCCTAGAGGAGCCAGCAGAGGTGGAAGTGAGTGGCAGAGGAGCAGGAGATGTAGAGGTAGGTGACAGGGGGCCAGAGAGGTAGTAGATAGAGTAGCAGGAGAGGTAGAGGAGGAAGGTGACAGGGGGGCCAGAGAGGTGCTAGATAGAGTAGTAGGAGAAGGGGGGAAGTTGATTAGACATGGCAGATGCCTATCAAGGAGGAGGAGGTTGGGCTGGGTACACTAGACCATGACTGTCCCATTTAGCTAGACATGAATGATGGTTTTGGAGGACCTCCCATCGTGTGCCACCATTAATGGGTGATGAAGAGAAAGGAGAGAGAAAAGCGACCATATGTAGGGCCCATAGGTCGGGTGAGGGTACGACAAAGAAGATGTTGGTGAGAGTCTGTCTGGAGGAGGCACTGACGTGGGTATCAGCAATGGGAAGGCCATCATTAGAGACCAGGATTTACTTCTTGAACTTCTTCCGTCCAGACTTCATGAGAGGGATAGGATAGGTGATAGAATTGCAGTTAGTGAAGATGGGTGAGACCGAGAGCGCCATAGATGGGTGTAGGTAGAAAGGAGAGGGACGAGAGAGAGGGAGAAGAGAGAGGAGAGTAAGCACAATACATAACTACACCGCTCAGGATACACCGTGCACAGTCATAACAGGAAGGGGCGACACAGAGGGAGGCATAGTAAGAAAAGCAACAGAGAAGCACAAGCTCATAGACAAAACAGTGTGAGTGACCATGCATAGTAGTGGGCAGAGGAGGTAGACAACCGGGAGCAACAGGATTAGAGAGGGGAGCCTAGTGAACAACAACCAACAAACAGTAGCCCACGTGGATGCACAGAAGAGAAGGCTCCTAAAGGGGAGAAAGGCCTGATGGGCACCAACAATAGGCCAACATTAAGCACAGAGGTAGACCATATAGAGGGAAAAGGCAAAGGGGACACAACAGCAGCAGAGTGTAAGTACAACCAACAATAACCAGCAGTAAACACAGGGTAAGACACTTAGAGAGTGAAAAAAGCCTAGCGGGCACAACAGAAGCAGAGTGTACAACCAGGAACAACGCACCTAGATGGAGAAAATGTACTAAACAGCAGGGAACAAATAGTGAGGCAACCATGAGAGAGGATGCCTAATGGGTGAGCGGAGACAGTGTGCCTTGCGACAAGCGTTTAAGTGGAAGTACGCACAAGGGCAGTGGAGTTTAGTATTTCTTTTGTGTTATAGCCGACCTTGCGACTTTTCACGTTAATCAATATTTACATTTTTTTAAATTTGCTTCACATATATAAAAAAGAAAAACCAAATAATACAGAGGAAACCATTTTTTTTAAAGAAATGAAATGACATTTGAAAAAGCTGAATCTCAAACATACTTTAAATGAGATTTAACTTTCTTAGAAAACCAACAACCTCCCATGTCAGCAGTGTTTCATGACCAGAACACATTCGTTCCCAGAATGATGTAGTCTCAATCCACCAATCATGGTCTACAAATCTCGAAAATGCCTAAACCCTCATACCCCAAGATCCATGGCAATTCGTCATGATGTGTCTGAGTGTTTGGGTACTTGAATCTTCACAGATTGTACACATGATGTTGGCATATTGGTCCTTATATCTTGCAAAGAGAATTTCTCTTATTGGTATGAGATTAAGATGAAACCTGAGAAAGTCAGTTCTGCACTCTGATTTGGGAACCCACTTCAAGTAGCCCAATAAGAGACCTTGTGGTATGTCACATGATGATAATGACTGATGTAATGTTGTGGTACGCATTTCAGTGATTGTTCGCATCCAGTCCATTCTTTTTAGACATTTTTTGACATACATCGGATTACATGTCAGCTCTTATTCCACACATGCACTTTCCTGAATGATTTCCGATGCATATGATCTTAGTCTGCACAAATAGCGGTTTGAATTCACTAGCAACATGCCATTCACTTCTACCTACAGTGAGTTCGTCCTAGGTACTAAAATAAGCCTAAACAGCAAATTTGTTTCCACTGAATATGTGAGCGCAATGATTGTAGACCTACTTCATATCTTAGGCAGGCTATATGCAAACTATGGGAAAGGGTGAGGACATATTTCCATCATGTGTCCTCTATCCTGGCCCAATCCAGTGTTTTGCTAGTTCGATTGATGTCTATACCAGGGACGAGGGAAGGGATGACCTTACCAGTGTAGAATTTGATCAAAGGCATTAAAGACATTTGCAGTAATCATGGTTGAGTTTTTTCATATGAAAACTCAATTGAATGAATTTGCCTTCAATGGTTGTTTTTACAAGTCGCTGTGATGGAAAATATCTCAATTTGAATCCCAGATACAAGACTTCACTGGCTACCATTATATTACTGGCTATTATATTGCTAGAGAGTCTCCAACTGAATGGGGATATCTTCTTCAATGGCTTTTTAAATACAAACATTTTTTACCTTGAGGGGTTTATTTTCAGATCATTGGTGCTTGCATAGTTCCCCAAGGCATCCAGGAAGTGCTGGAGTCCTACAAGGGTGTAATCACGCAACACAATGTCATCGGCGTAGGGCAACCGGTTTTTCCTCACCAAACCAATCTTTGGACTTACCAGACCACATTCATGTAGGGAATTGGTCATATCCGTCAAGCATAAATTAAAGAAACAGGAGGCAAGTATGCAGCCTTGCCTCACTCCTCTCTCAGTGCGAATCGGTGCAGTCAAGGTCCCTTGGATATCTGATTTCACCCGTAAGCAGGATTGTTCGTGGAGCTCTACAATGATTGCTAAAAGTGGTGTCTGGATTCCCCACAGTTTAAAATTCAGCCATAGGCGGACTAGGTTCACTGTATCAAAAGCCTGTAACAGGTCAATACACAACCCAAACAGGGAAGGACCTCCCTTGACAGTTGATGTACTAAAGACCATGGTCCTAATCAGACCATTCAATGATGTGGACAATCCACAGTGGAATCCTATTTATGTTTTATTAGAATTAATTTTTTTGTGCCCATTGTTGTCATTTGTTTAAGACTATGGGCCTCATTACACGGTAGGCAGAGAACCATGGCGCTATTAGCGCCATGGTTCATGCCGGTAAAATACAGGCACCGCCTTGGTGGAAAGGGGAATTACCGCCCCATTCCAAGGTTGGCGGGGCGGTAATTCCCCCTTCCACCATTGCCCTTCCCCATTCCCATTTTGCCCCATAGGGCATAATGGGAATGGGGAAGGCGCTAATTACGGCACCGCAAATTGCGGTACCGTAATTAGCTCCCTGGGTCCCTTTGTGGGTTGGTTTTTAACGCCTGCAAAAATCAGGCGTTAAATTCCCCAACCCGCAAAGGGACCTCGTAGTAAGGCGGTAAGGATTTACCGGTACCGGTAAAATACCGGTACCGGTAAACCCTTACCACCTACCGTGTAATGAGGCCCTATACCTGCAAAGATTTTGCTGTCAGCATCTAAAAGGGAGATCAGGCGATAGTTCATTGGATCTGCCCGATCTCCCTTTTTGTATATGGGGATTATTATGGCACCATGCCATGATTCAGGTATAGTCATGGACCCAACCACGTAATTTAATAGATGAACCGGTGTATATGACCACAGCAGACTGTTAGATTTTAATACTTGAGTTGAGAGCCCATTGGGGCCTGCTTCACTAGAACCTGATGATTTTTTTATCAGTTCTGCTATAATGTCTTGTGTGATATTTGACAACGTTCCCAATTATTTTTGGATTCAGAGAAGGTGTGGTGTTGAGGGACAAGAAATGTTTACATGCCATACTGCATCCTGAATTATGTTGCTTTGTAGAGTACTTTGACTCTCCGTGAGTTATTAGTGACCAAATGTTTCTAGAAATGGCTCTACCTACCACCCATAGCATCTGTACTCCATCTTTCTGAAATCAGAGAAATCTGTGTGACCTTGACCAGTTTGTGTTTTGGACCTGTAACTTTTTGATTTCTGTGATGCGTTCTTCTCTATTAAATGGTTTATATTTGAGCATTCGAATATCTCTCCTTAACTCTCTCTTTCTAGAATGTGCGTCTTCATCGTAAATGTGGACATGCTTGGGCTCGGCTTACTTGCCCATTGGTATGGGTGGATTAATGGCTCAAATGAATTCTACAAATGTTTGGGGATCATAAAGAGATTTGAAGTTTAATTCCATGGTGCAAGCAACAATTTCTGATAAACCGTGATTCCATTTTTTCCAACTCGCAACAAATTTGACCACTCAGTTTTTTCCATTATTAACAGATACATCACTGTATGTCATCTTTGCATGCTTTAACATTAGATTGGAGACGATCCCTGTGAGCATGTCATGATCACTAGACCCTTTCACCTTTTTTTTTTTAACATTGTTTTTATTATTTTCTTGAATGGTATACAACACATATAATCATCAATAAGATAGTGAGGAGCAACATTCCATACATTGATCTACCCCCCTGTTCCATTCAATGCGTTATCTGACCTTCTTTTATCGGACTCCTATCCATTATGCAGATTGAGCTTCCATTTCTGATTGTCCATTAATGGGTAATTTCCACCTGCTGTGCATCTGCGGCTGTGTGCCCCTCACTTAACGGCTGACCCTTGTCCCCTGAACCCCCCCTCCCCCAATTCTCTCAGTGAATGCCCCACGGACCCCCCTTCTCGCAACTCCCCCCCCAGACCCAAGTGCTGCTTTTCCCTGTATTAACTCGCGGCTCCCGCGAAGGCATCGTCGATTGTGTGGGCGTGTGACCCCCCTCTATTGCAGCGCCACGCTGTCTGCGTTCATTGCATTACCCCACCTATGGTGGTCTCAGGTCTAAGGTAGTAGATAGCTAGCTCATCCAGTAACCCCAGTTCATCTCCAGTGCACCTTCACCTTCTGGGTCTCTGAATAAGTGCAAATATTCTACTTCCGCAAGCCCCATTGACGTATTTCTTGTAACCACAGCCGTATTGATGGACCTGTTCCCTTTTTCCACTGCATCGCTATCCTTCTCTTGGCTAGAATGAAAAGGAATCTGGCAATTTTGTTTCGTTTTTTGCATTTTATAGCCCTCGGTAGGATTTCCCATAGACACACTTCATCTGAGCATTCATAGCTTCCCCCCAGCAGGTCGTTTACTCTGCTTATCGCCCCTTCCCAAAATTTCGCCACCATTGGGCAGCTCCAGACCATGTGCCAGAAGCCAGCATGGTCCCCGTTGCAGCATACACAATTGTGTGGTGCCGTGTGATTTATTGCGTGTATCTTTTCCGGAGTTAGATATACCCTATGCAAGTAATAAAATTGCGTGAGCTGGAACCTCGCATTCCTGGATACCTTCTTAACATGTTCCCACATCCGAGCCCACTTCTCTTCTTGCCTAGGCTCCCCAACATCCCTTTCCCACCGCCCCTTAACCGTTAACTCCCCATCACCCCTCTGGCTGCTTGTAGTACACTGTGTATTCTCTCTAAAGTGGCCTCTAGATATGTGGTGGTTTTGACTCCATTCCTTAAATGTCTGCAATTTCCCATCCACATATAAGTCACCCATCGTGGTACATTGATTGTCAGCCAGTGTGCTGAGGCCTACATTTAGCAGTGCTGTTCTGACTGTAGTGTCGAACCCGATCGGGAGATCCTTGCAATATGGCTGTGTAATCTGCATTTTGTTCTGGGGTTTTGCCAACACTGCTGTCATTGTTTTAAAAACCACTGCCTTTCCCTTTCCTCCTATAGTACCCCAAAGTAGTTCCACTCCATGTCTGCCCAATTGTAGCTCTCCTATCAAATCCCTCAGCTCCCCTGCTGGCCACCTCTGCCACTGTGCTGTTGCTTGTAATTGTGCTGCAGCTAAATATAATTCGAAATCTGGCATATTGAGACCCCCTTCCTCTCTCTTACAGCATACAGGCCGCATGGCCACTCTGGTGCGCCTTGTATTCCATAAAAGTTCCCCCAGTAACTTGTCTAGCATCCTAAAGAATACCTTTTTCACTATTTATGGTATATTCATAAAATAAGACACGAGGCGTGGGAGGACTACCATTTTGCAGAGTGTGATCCTCCCCATCAGGGACAGAGGCAGTTTCTTCCAGAATTTCACTGTGTCCTCTATCTGTGAGAGAGCCCTCCCTTTGTTGTGGGCAAAGGTCTCCTCTATCTTGTGGCAGATCTGGATGCCCAGGTACTTAAAGGGTTCCCATTCCCAGTAGAGTTTTCCCTGCATTTTCTTCTCTCCCCTCCTGTCCTTTAGACCTGCTACTGGAAGACCATGGACTTTTCCTTATTTACCTGGGACCCAGAAAGCCTCCAAAAGTACCCATTATATCTAGTATCACTGGGATGTTATCTATTGGGTTGTCTATGAAGAGCAGCACATTCTCCGCGTAAAGCAAGATGTTGTGTAACACCCCGCCTGCCTGTATACCCATTTTGGCTACATAAGACCGGAAGTATCTCGCCAGTGGTTCCAGCGCCAGGGCAAATATAACGGGGGAGACTGAGCATCCCTGGCATGTGTCTCTCTCCAGACACCATCTTCCTGAGACCCAACTCCCTGTCTTAAACCTGGCTGTGGGGGTGTTATATAATAATCGCAGCCAACTTAGTATCCCCTTGCCTAGCCTACATGCCTCCAACACCTTGAACAACCATGGCCATTCCAGGGAGTCGAAGGCTTTGACCGCATCAATCGATATCAATGCCAGTTCCCTCTGTGAATGTTTAACCTGGTCCATCACATGGTGCACCCTTCAGAGACTCATCCCGGTATCCCGTCCCCCCACAAATCCACATTGGTCTGGATGTATTAGCCCCAGCGTCAATCTCGCCAATCTACCTGCAATCACTTTCCCCAAGATTTTTGTGTCTACATTTAGCAGAGATATTGGCCTGTATCAGGTTCACTGTTGAGGATCCCCCCTTTTTAAACAAAACCATGATCACTGCCTCCCTCATTGACTCTGGGAGATTCCCCTTCACCAGTGTGTGAACATACACCCGTTTCGGGTGGGGAACCAGAATATCTGCAAAAGTTCCATAGAATTCCACCGGGAACCTGTTACTCCCTGGTGCCTTGTTGGACTGCATAGATTTAATTGCCTCTCAAATCTCCCCTTCTTCTATGGGTGCATCCAAGCCTTCCCTGTCCTCACCAGTTCCCCTGGGCATATCTACTAGTTCCAGTAGGTCTTGGGCAGCATGGTCTGAGTATGTCTTTTCGGATTTGTACAGTTGCTGGTAGTAACTCTGGAAGACCCTGTTTATCCCTTGCTGTGATGACACCAGTCCCCCCTCTGTGTCTCGTATTTGTGTGATTGCTCCTTTGGGTGTGTCCCTTTTAATAAGCCAGGCTAACAACTTGCCCGCTTTGTCCCCTTCCCTGTGGATCTTGGTTGTGTAAGTCTCCTTATCGAACTGTTCCAGTGAGTGCAGAGCGCCTTTGTGTGACTCAAGTTTCTCTTTCCCCTACTTGATGGCCTCACTCTTGGTCTTTTTCCAGCTGCCTTATCTCGCCCTCCAGGCGCTTAATAGTGCCATCCAAGGTGCTTCTAACACCCACTGTCTGGAACAAGCGTCCCATTGAATTCCTACATCCCCCACATGCCTCCCTCAGGGTCTGTTTATTGGCTGTATCCCCCAGAAGTCCTTATCTCATACGCCACAACCTTGTGTCTGGTCGGGCATTAGCCCCTTCAATCTCGGCGATTAGTGGTGATTGTCTGACAACGCCCTGTCTAGATATTTCAGATTATGATATTGATGGAAGCTCTCTCTCCCCACTAATAGGCAGCCAGTTCATGAGAATGACCCATGGACCTCCGAATGAAAGAAATACCCTCTCTCTGTCCCGTGGTTTCGTGATTCCCCCTTTCCCGTTTCCCGGTACGATCTAATTCTGGGTCAATTGCACAATTGAAGTCTCCCCCCAGAGATATAGCCCCACCCGTTGACCACCTGTCAGTTGCATCACTGTGGGAAAGTAGGCCCCATCATCCGTGTTCGGACCGTATGAGTTCACCACACAGATCTCATGCCCCTCCTATTGGCCCATTAAGGCTATCGTCCTGTCCTCCATATCCCCCATTGTACACTAAACTTGTATGGGAATTCCCTGGGCCACCCAGATAAATACACCCCACAAGTAGGTAGAATATGAGGAGCCAAACACCTTTGCCCCCCATTTAGCTTCCAATTCTTTCAGCTCCCTTCCTTGTAGATGTGTCTCCTGGAGCAGAGCCAATTGAATCCCAGGCCTTTTCAAATACTGGCCCACCCTGACCCTTTTCCCTCTTCTCCATAACCCCTGCACGTTCCACACGCCTATTTTAAGGCGGGTCACTCTTTTGCCGGTAGTGGTACCATGTCGTGTCACGGATCTGTAACCATTTCCGTTTAAAGCCAACATTGTGGTTCCAAACAGCACTGAAGCCCATATATCCCTCAACTTTTAACAGATTAACTCCCAACACCCTCTCCTCCACCCAACCTCCTCCCCCATGCCCCTGCCAACTCCCCACTCACCCCCCTCCCGCTCTCTCTAGCTTCCCTTTCCCCTCCAAACCCATCAACCTGTCTCAATCTGGTATAAACTCTAACTTGCATTGCATCCCGATTCAGGGGTGGATAGCAGGTTGTCCTGTCCCGGCCATCCTAGTGGCGTTTGGCCATTGTGCTCCACTCCACGGGCGTGACTACCTTCCTTGTCCTCTCTCTTTGGGCAGTAGGCACAATCTCTAATGCTCCCAACGTTTTAATTCCTTGGGTTCATCCATTGTGGGTCACCCCATTCCTTCCGCTGCCGGTCATCCAGGTACTGCTTAGCTTGCTCGGGGCCTTTCCTGTCCAACCAGTCCCAGGCTTCTTTTGGAGAAATAAATACATGGGATCGCCCCCGTCCATCACTTTCAGTTTTAAAAGGCAGATCATCATGTAGCAAAGTTTTAATTCCGATAACCTTCTGCGGACTGAATCAAAGGTCCTTCTTTGCTTCGGCACTTCCTGTGTAAAGTCTGGAAAGATCACTATCCTAGCATCATGTATCCGGCTTTACGCGCGACCTGCAGCACCTTATCTCTGTCTCTAAAGTTAAGGAATTTGGCAATTATTGCCTTGGACTGTCCCCCTGGAGGAGGTGGTTTGCCTGGTACTTGGTGTGCTCTCTCAACCGTAAAGAGTTTTGACAGGCCTTTTGGGCATAGGGTCTCCATGATCAATTTTTCCACATATAGTTCTGTGCTAGGCCCTTCACGACCTTTCGGGACCCCCACAAGGCGTATGTTATTGCGTCAGGAGCGGCCTTCGGCTTCCTCCACTCTCATTTCAAGCCCCCATGTCACGCCGATGAGTCCCTGCATCTGGTTCTTGAGCATGGTTAGACCATCCTCCACTGTGCTCACACGCTGTTCCACTACCGTCACCCTTTCACTGGTGTTGCGCAGGTGGCCTGCAGCAGGGACACATTGGTTCCGACTTCCTGTATTTTCCCCTCCAGTGATGTTCAGGACTCCTGAATAGCCGCAATCAGCCCTTCCAGTGTGACATTTTCACTCCATTCCCCCCTCGACCCTGCAGCGTCTTATTCTCCAGTGTCCTGACTTTTGGTCACTTTCTGTCTGGGGGTCGCAAAGTGGTCTATCTTCTGCTGATTTTTCACGATCTCGGTAGAGTCGAGGAGCTTCGCCCTAGTCTCAATTCTGTATGCCAGTCGTGGACCCTGCTGTGCTCGGGCGAGGGGGAATGTAGCGTTTTCTTTAGATGCTTGGTCTTCGCAGCACTTCTATGCAAGGGGGTGTTGCTCCTGCTCACAGTCCACATGGGGTGATGAGGACCACTGCAGCCTATGATGTGTTTCATGCTTTGTTATGCTTTATTGCTCATGGTGTGTGTCTCAGTTGTTCCCCCTGATCTCCAATCTCCCTGTTCAGTGAGGGGGACTCCAGCTTTTGGTTAGTCTTAACTCCTGTGCCCCGTTGCGTGCCCCTGTTCTACCTCGTGTCCTGATCACTTGGCCACTCTGACTGGGTGTCAGTGCCAGATTCCATTTAGGGGGTGCTTTATTTGCTGCAGGAGCTGAGTTTGTTATGCTTCTCCTTGCATATCCTGGTTTGCCCCTTTCACTACTTCAATACAAGTAATAAAACAAACAAACAAACTGCCAGGATACTAGTGCTGGCCAGTCACTCTGGTGTCCTCTTCCATATTAATTGTGGCAGTCCACTGGCCCCTCTGGATGAGTGCCAGTATCTGGCTTTGTGTAGGGCGTCCGTCGTGTGTGGCAGCTCCTGTGCCCTCTTTTCTCCCGTCCCACTTGCCGTTGTCTGCCCCCTGCACCTTTGGGAGGCGATCACTACCCAGTCTCTGTCATCCCCTGTTGTTGCCAGTGAGGTAGGAGAGGGGTGGATCCCTTCCCTCCCACTCCTCTGTTCAGGTATAGGACCAGGGACCCCCGCACCCTAGTGCTTCCCTGGGACGCGTATCCACCATGTGATAACGGTGTGTCTCTTCCTCCCCACTGTAGGCCAGTGTAAGCTTGTCTGGAGAGGGTCCCCGCCACTCCTCACCTCAATGTCTGGATCTCTCCTGGTTGTCTTGCTATTGTCTGCAGACAAATGCATCCGCAGTGTTCCTTTCCTCTCCCTTCCTTGGAGTCTGAAACCGGGAGCCTCCACGGGGTGATCCGCTTCTCTCCTGGCAGCGCAGTGTTCCCCAGCTCTCACGCCCACTGCGCTGCGTCTCCATCTATCTGGACTCCGCTGCAGCCGCCTCTGCTGTTTGTGTTGGTGTCTAGCTGTCCCTGTTTAACTTGCATCTCCCAGCAGTCATCCCGACGGTAGGTTTATGTCTCTCAATGCACTGTGCACTCCCCTGATTGTCCTGCTGGTTGAACAATTCAGAGTGGATTTTCACTGCTCTGCTTTCTCTCCCTCCAAGGTAGTTCCGAAGTCGTTAGGATGCTTCGGTCGGATTCTTGCCCCACTCACCAGGTCTAGCGGCTCCTGTTAGGCAGAATCCTGTGCAGTTCCCTTAGGGAACACTGCAAAAAGATTAAGACTTCAGGAGTAAGCAGTAAACCCAATTGGTAGCAGTCTGCACCACCCAGATTTACCTGGTAGCTGTGGCTGAGCGGTCAGACCTCTCTCAAGAGAGTAGGGCAGTATATAGAGTATACACAATAGGGATAAAAACACAGTAGAGCAAACAAACACTGACCAGAACTTTGTATCAAAAGTATATAATTATTTATTTAAAACACACTTTAGGCAATATACTAACACTCTAAATCAAAAGCAAGTTAAAACACAGTCAGGTAAAGTATACAAACCTCCGTTGATAACTATTAGACAAGTCAGAGTTAAAACACCACGATTTGTAAAAACAGATGTGAGCGCGTAACCTGACTTGTAGATTCCGAGATGCATGTGTGCATTTTCACTGGTCTAGGACTTAGGTGGCTGACTAGGCTTAACTAAACATCCCAAAAAGTTCAGGCACATGGGTGGGCACTGTTGGGGGTTTGCGATAGAGTGCTACTGTTGAAAGAGTTGATGTGAGGCCAGCTATACCGATTTTCTTTCGTAGGTAGTCGCTGTATGCTAGTTGCAGAGGTGTTGAGGTACGTCTGGTGTTTCAGTGAGGATGGCAATGTGTGCTTCAAGAGTGGATGAGCATAGCCATAGCTGTATTCTACAGTGCATGGATGTTTGGCCGTGCCTGCGGCCTGTGTCCACAGACGTGATTTAAGGTACACGTACCATGGGCTTCGATGCTGTTCAGCTGCAGCGATCATTGTCTAGTGTGGAGAGCATGGTCTCGATATTCGTGGTCTCTCTGGTGCGAGAGTCTGACCTGCAAGTGCAAGTGAGGCCTGGGTTTCTCAATACAATTTGGCTATGGGAGAGCACATCCAGATTTGAGAGTCCTGCATAGTGAGAGGGAGGCCTAGGTTTCACAATACAATTTGGGTACAGGGGAACACGCCTAGATTTGAGAGTCCTGTATAGTGGGAGAGAGGTCTAGGTTTCAAATATAGGATCTCCAGGAAGGAGAGAGATAAATATTGGGAAATATTCTAACTGAATAATTACCTCAGCAAAAAACAAATACCCAGAGGTTTACGAATCTTGATCTTTCCTGATTTTAACAAAGACGATGACCAAGACCTTGCGGAAGACTGGGAGAGAAATCTAGGAGCATGTTCCACACGGATGTTAGAGATGTTGGTGGAACATGCAACTCGCGAGCAAAAGAGAGCCAGTGAACAAATAGAAATAATTAAAAAGGAAATTGCAGACGCCAAGGCACTAGAAGTAACGAAAGAGAAAAACTACCTCAAGATGTACGAGGTACTAAAAGAATATCAAGATGACATCAAACTGCGCAAAGTACGAACATTTTTCAGAGACGAAAGAGACTATAATGATGACCGAGTGTACACATTTCAGGAGAAATATAACACATTTTCTAAATCACAATCTAAGGAGAGTACACCAAATACATCACCTGCCAGCTCAGCACCGAGTTCAGATGCAGAAGAAACAGCAGAAGGCGAACCGAACACAGAAGAAAACAGAAGTAGAACTGGTAAAGGCTTCCTCAATCAGATATGTAGATATAAAAAAGGAAATAGGATCCAAACACCCAAACAAGTCCGTTTTCAAGTAACAAACCTACCTACCAAGAAACAACTCTTACTCGGAGAAGAGGAAGGAGGGGGTCGGGTAGACTTCGGCAACCCAGACACCTTAGAAGATTACTGAAGATTAGCATGAGCAGCAACAAGGGAAGCAGCCAAGAAGAGTCAATAACTAACCTAGTGATGAACCTATCAGACGTTGAACTAAATCAAGAGGAAATCAGTCTGCTGAATAAAGGACTATCATTTGCTCCGACAGCATACATGGAATCCATGCAAGTGCATATTGATCTTTTTAAATTTGTGTGCAAACTTAAACTTAAAAAGTTCTTTGCGACTCAAATAACCGCATATAGACAACCAAGAGATGTAGCCACAAGGAGCGAAGTCACAATAGAAGACCTAGGCAATATTCATCTCTTAAGATCATTACAAGAGACAGAAACCTTTCCAATTCACCAAACAATGCAAGAACTAACAATTGCACCGATCAGCTTTATCCAAAAAGAACTCAAACTAACTTCTAAATTCCTACCTCAATTTTCACCGGATAACATGATTAATGCCTTCTTTAAATCAGTGATGAAAAATCTACAAAAAATAGAGGACAATCAGAAGAGGATGGGCAGAAAAAAACGAACAGGAAAATCTAACAGCTCAGGAGAAAACCGCTTTAAAGAAATTGGAGAAAGACCATACAATTGTTATCAAAGAAGCTGATAAAGGCGGAAATATAGTCATCATGAACCGCCTAGACTATATTAAGATGGCTCAAAACCATCTGGACACACCAAATTGCTATGAAATACTACCAGGCAATCCCAAGATTCAGATTGTTTAAGACCTTAAGGACTCAATAGATGGCTGGCACAGACAAAGCCTCATCCTGTTTATACCAAAACCAATATTACCTACGAACTATTTTCTTCCTAAAATACATAAACCATTCACAACCATCCCAGAAGGCAGACCCATACTGAGTGGACTAGGCTGGGCCACGGAATCCATTTCAGAGTATATAGATAATATACTGAGACCCAAGGTAAAAATGGTACAGGCATTCGACCTCAGCAATCAACATTATTGAAAGTATACAATGGCACCCGTCTTATTATTTAGCAACTTGGGACGTCAGGGCCCTGTATACCTCTATCGGCTACGACCTTGCCCTGGACACAATTGACTATACATTCAAACAAGAATCGGCATCACATTTCCCGTTTGTTTTGTATGCTTAAAGAAATGCTCATGGCTACATTGGACAACAGTATTTTTACGTTTAATAATAACCTTCTTCAAGCAAAAACGTGGGGTAGCCATGGGTGTGAAGTATGCACCAGCCTTAGCAAACCTGGTGATGGGCATGTTCGAGGACTTACAAATTTATACTAAAGAAACATACAGTCAACATGTTGTTAAATGGACCCGATATATTGACAATGTCCTGTTCATATGGAAAGGCACACCACAAGAACTGGAACTGTTCAGGCAAGAAATCAACAATAATGACTTAGGTATTGAATTTTCAGGAGAATGTAGCAATACAGAGATTAACTTTTTGGATTTGACAATCTATGTATCAGGAGATCATCTCGAAACCATAACGTACCGCAAAAGTACGGAAGTGAATTCAACATTACATGCCACTAGTTGCCACCATGAACCCATAATTCGGAACATCCCCAAAGGGGAGTATATCGGAGCAAGGAGGAACTGTTATGATCAAAGGAGTTTCAAGAAGGAATGTGAAACTCTGTCTACATGATTTGAAGCCAGAGGCTACTCCAGAACAAGCATTCTAACATCCTACAACAAAGCGAAACAGACACCTAGGTTACAAACACTTAGCCAGCAAGACAGACCAATCCAAGAAAATAAGGTTCAATTTATTACAACGTACTGTGCTAATAACCATGTGATTAGGAAAAACCCTCAAAAGACATTGGGATCTGCTTAAACAGGATCGTCATATAGGATCATTTATCCATGACTATCCTTCATTAGTTTACAGAAGGGCAAAAACTCTGAAGAGGTGCCTTAGCCCTTCATTATTGCCCGACGACAACAAAGAAACACCAGGTACCTGGCTTCAGGAATCTCGACCAGGTTTCAGGAAATGTGGAATGTGCTCCATGTGTAAACATGCGGTTACTATGACAGATAACTTCAAAAACAAGAATGGAATTCAGATGCAAATAAGAGAACAGATCAATTGTCGTACTAGGTACGTGATATATGGTATCATATGCACCTGAGGGAAAATGTGCATTGGAAGTACGATTCGAGAACTCTGTACTAGGATTCGGGAACACTTAGCAGCTATCGGAAGCCAAGACAGAAATATGCCACTAGCTGAACACTGCAAAAACAAAGAGGTGATGGCTGGAAGGTTTAGAATGAATCTTAACCACTGGCGTTGCTCTGGGCAACCCTCTAGACCCCCGTTCTTCGCTGCCAAGCCATTACAGAAGGGGAAAGACCATTGCAAATCAGGCTTGGCCCCACCCCAAAAGGGGCAGTCCAGCCCGAACTGCTAGGTCACATCCCTTCTGCACGAGACCACAAGCATCCCCAAACATGTTTCGCCCTTTTTGGGGCTCATCAGTGAGAAGTAGCTTGGGTCTCTAGGCCCAGCAGGCACGGGACCCACGTCTGGGCATACCCGTCCCACTCGGGGTGACAAAGCAAAAACAAAGAGGTGATGGCTGGAAGGTTAAGAATGAATCTTAACCACTGGAGTTGCTCTGGGCAACCCTCCAGACCACTGTTCTTCGCCTGCCATGCCATTACAGAAGGGGAAAGACCATTGTAAATCAGGCTTGGCCCCACCCCAAAAGGGGCAGTCCAGCCCGAACTGCTAGGTCACATCCCTTCTGCATGAGACCACAAGCATCCCCAAACATGTTTCGCCCTTGTTTGGGCTCATCAGTGGGAAGTAGCTTGGGTCTCTAGGCCCAGCAGGCACGGGACCCACGTCTCGGCATACCCGTCCCACTCGGGGTGACAAAGCAAAAACAAAGAGGTGATGGCTGGAAGGTTTAGAATGAATCTTAACCACTGGCGTTGCTCTGGGCAACCCTCTAGACCACCGTTCTTCGCCTGCCAAGCCATTACAGAAGGGGAAAGACCATTGCAAATCAGGCTTGGCCCCACCCCAAAAGGGGCAGTCCAGCCCGAACTGCTAGGTCACATCCCTTTTGCACGAGACCACAAGCATCCCCAAACATGTTTCGCCCTTGTTGGGGCTCATCAGTGAGAAGTAGCTTGGGTCTCTGGGCCCAGCAGGCACGGGACCCACGTCTGGGCATACCCATCCCACTCGGGGTGACAAAGCAAAAACAAAGAGGTGATGGCTGGAAGGTTTAGAATGAATCTTAACCACTGGTGTTGCTCTGGGCAACCCTCCAGACCACCGTTCTTCGCCTGCCAAGCCATTACAGAAGGGGAAAGACCATTGCAAATCAGGCTTGGCCCCACCCCAAAAGGGGCAGTCCAGCCCGAACTGCTAGGTCACATCCCTTCTTCACGAGACCACAAGCATCCCCAAAAATGTTTCGCCCTTGTTGGGGCTCATCAGTGAGAAGTAGCTTGGGTCTCTAGGCCCAGCAGGCACGGGACCCACGTCTGGGCATACCCGTCCCACTCGGGGTAACAAAGCAAAAACAAAGAGGTGATGGCTGGAAGGTTTAGAATGAATCTTAACCACTGCCGTTGCTCTGGGCAACCCTCCAGACCACCGTTCTTCGCCTGCCAAGCCATTACAGAAGGGGAAAGACCATTGCAAATCAGGCTTGGCCCCACCCCAAAAGGGGCAGTCCAGCCCGAACTCCAGCCCGAACTGCTAGTTCACATCCCTTCTGCACGAGACCACAAGCATCCCCAAACATGTTTCGCCCTTGTTGGGGCTCATCAGTGAGAAGTAGCTTGGGTCTCTAGGCCCAGCAGGCACGGGACCCACGTCTGGGCATACCCGTCCCACTCAGGGTGACAAAGCAAAAACAAAGAGGTGATGGTTGGAAGGTTTAGAATGAATCTTAACCACTGGTGTTGCTCTGGGCAACCCTCCAGAACACCGTTCTTCGCCTGCTTGGCCCCACCCCAAAAGCTGAACACTGGCAGAGGCATCACCAGATGGAACTCAAGCAAAACGTTAAATTTATTGGACTCAAAAGGGTGACCCTGGAACGCAGGAGGGGAAATCAAGAACTGCGACTTTGTCAGGAAGAAGCAAAACTCATAAACTATTTTAGATGTATAGAAACTGGTTTGAGCACGGACAATGAAATGTCCAATTTTCTGTAAAAATTGTTTTGAACTATGAAATGGAATGTCCAAACTGATTTTGCACCAACTGTAATGTACATATGAGAATACAAGTAGCCCATGGTTATAGTTGCATTAATATACATACACATGACATGATATGGATTTCAAGATCTTTGACTTAAAATTTGGAAATAATTATCTGACACGTTTGGAAGGTACCCCGATGTTGGGGTTAATTTTGTATTTTACCGTTTCCGAGAAGGCATTAGGCAATAATATTAGAACCACCAATGTGTCATCTGATAAAAAACCAAAGTGCCCCAAGGGGGTGCTAGCCTTGCCTGTATTTATAAATATGACACTACATCTCCCACAAGGCATGGAGCAATGACTAGTAGGACAACGAACATAATGTGCACATTTAAATGAATTAAATATGGAAAAGTGGATAAAAAACCTCAGAAAGGAGCACACATAATAAATTGTCTCCCCCTAGGTGAAAAACTACATTTCCCATGTATCTCTGGGAGCATGTCTTCCTAAATACACGTGGCACTGGCAGTAAAATTACGGAAGCCCATTTCTCACCCGTGCACCTCTGGTTCATCCTTTTCCTTTAAATATCACAAGGACAAGTGTATGCTTAAAGGTCAAGAATAGATTGTGACTTAACGTCATTTAGACTCTCACTGAGCCTTTTATCCCAAAACATGGCCGACAGACCTACTGAGACAGAAATGGAAGTAGGACAACTCAGTTGCCTAGGCAACACTACATATACGCTCTGCGGCTGCCGTAAAGGGCTCTTAGTAGAACCCGACGCGTGAAGCAGGAAACTAGATTGTTAAGGTAAGCGCTGAAGGGCAGCGGAAGCCCACCCAAATAGCCTCCCAATCACAAACAGGTCCGCAATTAAACAGGCGGGCTTACACATGCCCCTTTGTTTTGTGTTCAACACAATATGCATACGCACGGAACACTCTTTAAAAGTCCTGGTGTTTATTTACTTCACGAACGCTCATCCATCTGAATGAGGAATACAAGACATGCATGATTTACGAATATACGTCTCTTTTAATGACCAAGTTTAATCTCTATGCTGGAGTTTCTGCTCCTATTAGAAACCTGGAGAAAACGTAACCTATTTAAGATGTAAATGCAACATCTCCAGGTCGGGTACTTGAGTATGAATAATGAATTAATCATTTTATAATAAACAGGAGGATTGTCAGATACCCGAATCCTGATAGAAGTAAAACTTTAGCACAAAAATAAAACTTCGACACGGTATCAAGGAGGGGAAATTAACATATTCTCCCACTATGCTCTTTTTTTCTTGTTGAAGTGCTCGTAGCGCTTATGAGTCTGATGGGACTCTCTCTGACAACACGAGATCAGTGCACGCATTCTGACAATAGGTAAGCCCTATCAGGAGACAGATCTATTTTAAATCTAACTAGCAAGTGAAATATAAACTAATCTCTAGTTCTTTTCTGTTATTTTTTCCTGTTCTACCAATGATGTTTCCCTCCCTCCCCTTCCTCTCCCACGGTGATCGCTCACGCTACGACTTTTTCTCATTTCCCATCACCACATTTGGGCGCCATGATTGTATGTTTTATGTTTTTATGTTTTGATGGATTTACACATGTTTTCTCGGAATCATAGTGTTGTGGAAACAAACTGGTGATATATTTTGTTTTGTGTTTTTAACAAAAATGCTGATCTGTTCGGGTCATATGCTGGATATTATGATTGATATGCATTTTGTCTTTTGGGATCCCCTGGGAATCTGTTTTATCTATACATCACAAACATTGCCCTTTCACTTTAATTTTATTGAAATTCTGCTATCTTGTATATAGTATATCAGGCCTTAATGCCCAGATTTGAAAAAGGTACACTTAGGGTGCCGAAATACGTGTCATCCTTATGGGCTATCAATAAATATAAGATGAATCAAGGAAAACTGGTTTTGTTTGATACCTGAACTTCACTGTGGCGCAGTAATAGATGGGCGCAGAAACCCTTTTTCAAATATAGTAGGTTTCACAATATACTAGGCATATATGGGTGGATACACTTAGGTTTGAAGACCCTGTATAGTGGGAAAGAGGCCCAGGTTTCACAATACAATTTGAGTATGGGAGAGACACCTAGATATGTCACAATTGCCAGAGCCTCATCCTATCCAAGTTTGATTACTGTAAAGACCTATTTGCAGGTGACACCAACAGTAACATTAAAACACTCCTGATATTACAGAATAATGCACTAAGAGCAGCTCTGAACATTCCTAAATATGACCGCTGCCAGGCACAACTTTCATTGGCTCCCAGTTCGTGAATGTATTATTATCAAAACACTTTCCGTTATGCACAAAATGTTCTTAAATAGTGCACCCAAATACATATAGAGAAAATCTCCAAAGCACAGTCCAACAGACCTACCAGGGCTGCCTACTCCCACCTATTGACACTTCCAAGACTCAAAATGCAAAAAGCAGGGAGTCGTAGCTTCCCCGTAGTGGCAGCAAAATATTGGAAAGCACTACCCCCATCTCTTCGATCAGACCAGTCCTTCTGGGCCTTCCACAAAGGTTTGAAAGCTTGGCTTTTCACACAAGACATTAACTCCAAATAATTCCAGGTCACTGAACCGTGACCTACTATGTATGATTTCTCACCCATTATGTATGTAAATCTCCTATTTAAGTATTGCTTACAAACCTTTCTGCCTATTGTGCAGGACTCCTTGCCCACTATGTATGTAAATATTCTACCCATGTATTGCTTGTAACCTTTTGTACTGTACCACGCTCTTCACTGCTTGCAAGCGCCTTGTTTCCTTTGGGTGTGGCGCACTCTACAAATGAAAAAATAAATCAATAATAAAGACACCTTCTCCCTCAAGTTGTGTAATGTGCCTGATGACTCAGGCCCTCATTACGACCCAGGCGGTAAGGGGTTTACGGCAGCGTAAACAGCGCCGACCCTTACCGCCTGAGTACGAGGTCCCTTAGCGCCATGGAGCTTTTAACACCTGCTTTGTTAAAATCCATGGCGCTAAGGGACCATGGAGTTAATTACGCCACCGTAATTTACGGTGGCGTAATTAACGCCTTCCCCACTCCCATTATGCCCTATGGGGCAAAAATGGGAATGGGGAAGGGTAAATGGGGATCGGGGACTTACCGCCCCGCCGACCTCGGAATGGGGCGGTAAGTCCGCCTACCACCATGGCGGAATTGCAACCTTAGCGGCATGGACCATGGTGCTAATAGCACCATGGTCCTCCGCCAAGGTTGTAATGAGGGCCTCAGTGTCCTAGGTTCAAATATATTCTCCAAAATTGTACTGGGGCGCTAGGTTTGGAACCGACCTTTCTGAGCTCTGTTTTTTGGTTCTACAGTTTCTGTTATTTACTTGCAAGGTCACAGGGTGGGTTGTTGAGGTGAAGCCCACACCTCGTTTGTTGGTTGCAAAATGGGGTTTTCCCTGGATACCTCGCGATTCAGTTTTGGGCAAAAATATTTTTTCATTTTCCCCACAGATTTTTGCGTTTTGTGCAAGTGCAAGATTTTTAAATTGTCTTGTATTTAAAGTGTCGACTCTTAAAAAAAAGGGTGGTCAGCTGACACGTGTTTCGACCCATGGGTCTTTTTCAAGGCTATGATGTTGGATTTCTTGCCCCCTGTGGGGTCCTGTTTGGCTTGGTGCTGCTAGTCCTGTAATTTTAGAGCTGGGCTCTTGTTGGGCCCTTGTTTAAAGTGGATTGCGGCGTGGACACGTCCTGCTCCCAGGGAAAACCACATTTTGCAACCAACAAATATATTCTCCTGTTGCATTCTTAACTGGAATTATTAGGTCTTTTCAATCGAATAATATTGATTTAAATTAAAGTGAAGCAGAATCAAAGCCACAGAATCAAAGCCATTGGCTCAATATGGTCTCCCCAATGACATCTACTCATATGCTCATCCAGTAGCCTGCAATGGTAAGAGAGTGTGACATGGTTAGTGGTACCATCACCATAGTGTAGAGTCAGAGATAACCATGCATTGGGCAGGTGGTCACCTGCATGCAAGGATCACGTGCAGTCCCTAGGGGTTTGTTGTAATGTGTCCATATGTTAGTGCACTCCACAGTCACCATGTATGTGTATGTGTACGTTGCATTGAGCAGTTATATGCAATGCCTGGGTGAAGGCAGTATTGTGCAGTCACTTTTGTCGGAGGTGATACATCCCACAAAATGACCACGAAAGGAAACTGCTCTGCAGACCCCTCAAAACACTACGGCCTCCCAATGTGTGCAGTATGGCAGACAACTCAGAGAGAGCTTGAGGGGAAATAGTTTAGGGGAAAAGAAAACTGTAGTCAATCATCATCCATCAGCTTCTGTACTTGCTGAACAATAGACCTTCACTTTTGCTGCCATGCTTTGAAACAGTAGCATGGTCACAGCATCCACAGCAGAAATAAATCATCCACCCCATGCTAATGGAATCTGAGTGTTATTGGCTTCCAGCTAACATTTCAAATATTACTGTGTATATGTGTTACATTAATGCGACTTTGCTATGCCAATCCCTTCTAGCACCATCAGCTACCAGCCTCATTGGCGTCATGAACAAGGAACTGTGTGCTTTCATCAAAATAAAGCTAGGAACTCCAACTCCCCTAACACCAGACAGAAGTGACGCTGTTGGACATACACTAGTGCCATGCCAACCCATGCCCGAGAACCTAAGAAACACCTACGAGTGTATCTGAAGGAGAGATGTAATTGGCAGGATTGGTCACAATAGCCATGTGACATTGGCCCACACGAACCTCATTGATAGTTTAATGGGTGCATTTATGTATTTATTGTCCATGTGTTAGGAGCTTATACAACAAGTAAATTGTGTTTCAAAGCGCCCAAATGGCAACAGCGTGGGAACATGGGATAGAAAAACAAAATATACACTGGAGGATAAAGTAGAACCTACTATGCCTTGTGAGCATTCAGAACGTGCAAGTGCAGAGACCGAAGAGGGGAAGAGGGAGTGGGGATATCTGCTGAAGTGTCCATGCTCATGGGTGAGCAGCAGATGTAAGTGCCAAGTATACTAAGTTCTAGGGCGCGTGGAGCTGCAATAAGTGGGTAAGTGCAGGCCTGCAATGGCATGGGCCAGTGCGTGCAGAGGCAAGAGCTGTGTGTAAGCAGAAGCTGAGGCGATTTGGTGTGGGGGCCATGGCCCTGAGGACACATAGAGCCTGGGTCAACAATCACAGTGAATGTGAGGTTAGCAGAGGAGGGAAAAAGGGAAGGAGGAAGTAAAAAGGAAAGCCTGGCAGAGCTTCCAGAATTTGAGGAGGTCCGGCTCAAGACACAGAGGAAGGGGGAGGTTGTTCCACAAGAGTCAGCAGAAGCAAGAGATCGGCCTCCGGCCCTCTGTTTAGTGAAACACTTCACACACAGAGAGTTGGTTCCACAGGAGCGTAGAGGTCTAGAGGGAGAATATTTAGTAATAGCAAGTTGCAGCTAGCATGGTCTCTGGCCCCAGACAGCCTTGTGGATGATGCAGAGGGATTTTAATTTAATCCGTTCAGCAAATGGGAGCCAGTGAAGAGTTTTTAGGCTAGGAGCAATGCAGTCCCTGGGCTTGTGGCCAAGAATAAGTCTTGCTGCCCTACTCTGGATTAGCTGGAGGGGTCATAGAGAGGAACAGGGTAGATTCAAAAGAAGGCTGTTGCAATAGTCAAGCCTTGAGAGATCCAGAACTCTGGTAACATTGAGCGTCTGGGGCAAAGTGAGAACATTGAGAATTCCTTTGAGAAGGAAGAGTTGAAAGTTGGACTTCTTGGCAAAGTCCTGGATGTGAGGGAGGAAGGACAGAGAGGAATCGGAGATGACTCCAAGGTTTCTGGCTTCAGATGAAGGATAAGGGGGAGAGTCCATAGAGGATGGCCAGAGTGAGGGAAAGAAGGAGGGAGCAGGGTCCCCATAGGAAGAATCTCAATCTCGCTTGCATTGAGGCAGAGATCATTGGAAGTGCACCAGGACTGGATGGCAGATAGGCAGTCCAGGATGACTGAAGAAGCAAGAGAGTCACCATGAAGTTTGATGAAGTGTTGAGTGTCGTCTGCATAACACTGTAAATTGGGTGAGAAGGAGCAAATGATGCATGCCAGCAGAGCAAGGTAAATGTTAAATAGCCAGGGGGAAAGGATAGAGCCCTGTGGGACCCCACAAGTGGAAAAGGAGGTAGGTAAGGAGAAGGTGCCCAGAATAACCTGGACAGACGATCAGTTAGGAAAGAGGTCAGCCAGTCTAGTGCGCACTCCCAGATACCCAGGATATCATTGAGTCATTTTATGAGGATAAAGGGTTGACCATGTCAAAGGGAGATGAGGTATCAAGTAGAATGAGGGCAGCTGGAGAGTTGGAATCAAGGGATGTGAGCAGTTCTTCACAGGTGTTCAGAAGAGCAGTTTGATGGTCATGGAGACTGCCAACAAGTTCAGTGTGAGATAAAAGTTGGAGGAAGGCCAGCTTCTCCTGGAGTTTCCCAAGGAAGGGGGTGCTAGAAATAGGGTGGTTCTAGCTGGTCAAATAGGATCTGCTGACAGTTTATTCAGGAGGGGACCCACAAGATAGTGCTCGAGGAAGGAGGGGAAGGATCCCCTAGCAAAAGAGTGGTTGCTGAAATCTGCAAGAGAGCCAATGTTGTCCCTAATGGTCCTGGAGGAGCATGGGTAACCTGTAACCTCATCTGCTGTGACAGGGGAGAATGAGGAGAGAGAGGAAGAAGGAGGAGGGTGAGAGGCCATAGGAGACAGGGTGTGGGAGAGTAATTGGGGGATTGGGTAGCAAGCATGCTCAGGATGTCCAGAGTTTTAGTGGTGAAGTGTGGGGCCAATGCATTGCAGAGGGCCTGGGAAGGAAAAGGGGAGGAGGAGACTGCAGAAGGGTTGGCTAGTTCCCTGTAGATTTTAAAGAGTTCAGCCGTGTTGTTTGAAACACCCACTACCCGAGCCTGGATGCGGGCCTTTTTCTTGGTGCAGATGGATTGTCTGTATTGCCTTTGGAACCGGTGGCAGGCCAGATTGTCAGAGGTTGTGCCTGAGGTTTGCCATTTCCGGTCCGCATCGCTGCACTTGTGTTTCTGGATTGCTAGTTCAGAGTCGTACCAGGCAGGTTTCAGGTGGATCCTCATGACTGGGGCAAGAGTGTCTAGAGTGTTGGTAATGGCCAGATGGAGGTTGCTGAAAGCAGAGTCCGAAGTAGAGCCAGTTGTGGGGGGAGAACGGGGGATGAAGGTGGATGCAGAGGCAGCAGTTGACACTCGTTTCATCGGACGGATGTTCGTGAATGAGGTTGGCACAGCTGGAGGATGTGCAGTCAGATGGTCTCAGTTAGGAAGAGAGGAGAGCTTGGTTAGATGAGAGTTGGTCCAGCCAAGTGGTTTGGACCTGAAGGAAGAATGGAGATGGACAGAGAAGAGCAGAGGTCAAGGAAGAGAGTGGATGCTGTGACAGAGGAGTTCAATTTGATGTTGAAATCACCCAAGGAGATTTAAGGTGGTAGAGAGAAGAGAGGAACAGAAATCAGCCAGTTCAGAGAGGAACAGGGTGGTAGTGCTAGGGGAACTGTAGATAGTGGCAATGGTCAGGGGGGAGGAAGAGGCAGAGATGACCAACTTGCATACCAGGCTCTCAAAGAAAGAGTAGATCTGGGTGGGTATGACTCAGGGAAGATTAAGGCAACCACACCGCCAGCACAATGAGGTCATGGGTTGGAAATGATCTTGAAGCCATCAGGGAGAAGAGAGTCAAAAGAAGTGACTGAACTGGCATTGAACCATGTCTTGGTAAGGGCGTGAATGTCAAGATCAGTGTCTTCAAGAAGGAGGCAGATGTCGGTGGAGTGTTTTTTGGCTGAGCGGGCGTTAAGAGTAACTAGATGAAGGAGGTCTCCTCCTTTGAATGTCTTCTGTGGTGTGTGCACAGGCGTGTGGTACACCAGTGAGAGGGGGAGGGTCAGAGAGGGTGGAAGAGGGGAGGCTGGTGAAGGAAGGAGGTTAATGAGGGATAGCAGGTGCCTGTCAAAGAGGAGTAGGTTGGGTTGAGGACCATGAACCAAGATAGTGCTTGTGTGGTAGACATTAATGATGCAGCGTGATGATGAGAAGCCCGCCAAGAGGACTTCACACTTGGTGCCACCATTCATGATAGAGGATGTGAAAGGGTGGAGAGTGGAAATTAGATGAGAAGTCCATATATCTGAGGAGGGTGCAGAGAAAAGGAGGTCGGTGAAGACCTGTCTGGAAGTTGAACTGACATAGGTGTCTGCGATGGGTAGGCCAAGTTTGACTCCAGGTCTTTTTTGTGCCTTTTTCATTCCAGACTTTGTAAGACAGGGTGGGTAGGTGATAATCTAGCAGTTGGAGAAGATAAGAGAGATGGTGAGTGCCATTGGGGTGGCATAGGATAGATGAAAGAAAGAGGAGAAGCTGCACTGCACAGTTCAAGCCCAACTCACAAGGTGGCCTAGCCGTTACAGGAGAGGCACCAAATGCAAGGCAACATGTGGGTTGCAGGATATTAAAAAACACATCTAGGTTTGAAAATCATAAACAGGGCACAGAAATGCACTGAGAAATGGGGGTGCAGGATGTTACGAACACAGACTCCTTGATTTGAATCAAACAGAGCACATAAATGCAATGAGGAAGAGGAGGATATCTTAGGTAGAAAGTCAGAGTGAGAAAGAAAGTTAAAGTTCAGGTTTTATAGTGGAGGAGGCAATGGTAGAGTTCAGCCATCACTCACTTGTTGATGTGGGGAGAGCGTGATGGTGCCAGGGAACAGGTTCATTTGGCCACCGGCTGAAATTCGATGCTCTGCTCTTCAAGGTTCCGGGAGTAAAAGGTGGGGATCCTTCGGACCCTACTTGGCCTGGACAGGCACAGACAGGGCCTTAGATATGGGCCTTTTATCAGGGGGCCTGTTTCCTTGCCTGCCGGCTTCCTATTGGTCCATAAGAGGGTGTGCCAACCAATCAGAGGGAACACACCATGGTCGCTATGGATACCCCTCCGGTTGTGTGCGGGCGGCCATCTTGTGCAGCCTCGCTTCTTCCTACGGCTCAGTGTGGGCGGCCCAAAAGGAATGCTTGCTGGTTCAGTGCTCCGATATTAGTGGTGTGGGGCTCACCTCTGTGACTTCTGTAATGTAGAACATCACACATCCTAAGGTTGTCTGCAAGTTTGTGGCCCTTTTAACTAGAAGTGCAGGTGTAATTTCGCTGTACAACTACTTAGGAGGATGCCAGAATACATCTTCCTTTACTTTCCATACCTTGTTGAGTCAAAATATTAAAAGAAAAATTCCAGCTGTATATAACTCTATTCAAAAATATACAGAATGTACCGAAGCACACATGTTTTAGTGAAAAAATAATACTAATCAGTAATTGCAGTTGACCCAAAATACATGCAGTTTTTTATTTTTTATAACGGCGTCATGCCAGCGTCAAGACTGATAGCACGGACTGGGATTCAACCCCATGGTTCTCTGAAATGTCTTCTTTCTAAGATAAACAGGTTTCCCCTGAACTACACCTGCGTTATACAACATATTGTCAGTAATACTTTGTTTAATGCAGCAATGCAGAATAAGCGTGTGGTCATGTTGTATGGGAAAAAATACTTGAGACAAAATCCCATGTCCTAGTTCCATCCCTTTACTCCTGTTTCTACAGGTAGTATACTATTTACGGGACACCAAATTGTTCTCAGTGATTTCTGTCTGCATGAAAAACGATAGCACCTACTGCGATTCAATTCCTTTGTTTATTGTGTTTTGCTGAATGTGGCTCTAAAATGCAAAAGTTCACTAGAAAAAAAATCAATCAAGCCAAAAGCAGAAGCAAACATCTATTTTCAGGAGCACCTCAAATTGGTTCTCTTGCCTTAGGAAATACGTTCGCATTTCCATTTCTAGCCTGCCACTGAAGTGAGGCAGATGTTTATGATTGTCAAACCTGAGAGGATGGCTCTTTTTGCCTATACTGAAAGAAGGATGCAGGACAACTGTAGACGAACCCACACCTCCAATACTGAAACCCAAATGCCTAGCCAAGAAGTGATCCTCCTGTCTTAATGAAATTGAGGTCCCACTTCCTAACTTTCTGCAGATGCTGTTGCTCCTGATAGCTTTTTTGCAGGCTCTTCCCCCCTCAGTGATGATCACTGGTGAGTGAATGCACCCAAATCAGCCCACAGGGGATAAGTAGAAGCTCAGACACCACAGGCAAGAATGGCCTTTTAATTATGCCATTGGATATATGATTTTAGACTTGGATTAAAAGTGTACTCACTTCACATTCTTGCCACAGGGTCGTATATTAACAGTTTAAATGGCTCACACCACCAATATCACTTTCCCTCGATAGCCTGGCAGGAGACATTTTATCAAATGGGATTTTTTAAATAAGTATATGTGAGGAATTGTCATCTAACAAGGGTGCAATATTAACAAATTGAATGAGGAGGGTATGTCAGTCTAAAAAAATGGGTAATCTGCAAACCAGATTCCCCCTTTCCGATTGACTTATTGACAAAAGCATAGTGCAATTGATCCCTGCCACATCCGCAACCTGATCCAATGCGCACACTCTACTCATGGCAAAGAACAAGTTTGAAGGTCACGAGACGCCCACTTGACAGCCACAGAAACAGCCTAGTCTCTGCAGCGCAGAGGCAGAACTTAAGATATGCCACGCGGTAGTCAAAACTATGAGCATCACAAGTCACCAATGCTGGTAGCAGGATAAATGCTAAATAAAAGCTATGTCTACACTTAGGCATAGTCCATGGTACTACTTATAATCACGACCGCTACATTCCAATCGATATTGCACTCGTATCAGCTCCTGTGGGTCAGCTCTGCTGTGGAAGGTGATGTGTATTCTGATCAGCCGGGTGTAGCCCGTCAAATGGCAGGACGGGAACCTGGATGGCCAGCCTCCTCTTTGATCTCTTTGTGAAGGCAGGTAACACCCTCCACCTGAGGCAGCAGGCAGCCACCCTGGTTGCGGGCATCAAGAGAGCACAACCATTCAAAAGGAGTAGCCTCACATCAGAGTTCTGCATTTCTAAAGTTCTTGGTTATCTGTGAGAAGGGAAGGGATGGGGTTATGATAGGCCAGAGGGCTCTGGTCAAGGAAAGAGGTTCCATCATCTTGATTCTCACTGTCTCCATCGCTCGTCCCTGTCCCTGCCACTTCCTCTGGAGAAAAGAACTTTGTGTGTGTCATAAAGGTGAAGTCCACTCTGTTCAAGAGCAGGGAGTGGACTACTAAGGCAGGCTAGCTTTAGTCCAATCACCTGGGCACTTGTCCTTGTCTTCCATCCCTTCAGCATATTTGCTCAATTCCTCTCTGATCCCTTAAGGCCGCAGATTCATTCTCGAGATCTCACTGGACTTCCTATGGGAGAGTTGTACTCTGCAAAGAACTCATCCTGAGGTGAAGAAGGAATCATCCAAGACAGAAGAAAGATCTGACCCCTACCTCTAAAAGGGCACATCAGGAGTAACCCCTGCTAAGGTGAAGAAGGAATCATCCGAGACAGAAGGAAGATCTGACCCCTACCTCTCAAAGGGCTCATCAGGAGTAATCTCTGCTGCAGATCAGGACATACCACTCTGCACTGGAATCTCCTGAGCTGGAGGAGCAGACCCTGAACGGAATCCTCCTATGCTCATATCCCCCTTAGAGGGCCTCACAGTAACTTAAGTACCATACCAGCTGAAGCTCTCTGTTGAACATACCAAACTGGTTGCTCCATGTTCACCACTCCTGGAACAAGAGGGTAGTCACCATCGCTGGTTGGCTGGTTGCTGCACTCTTCCAATGCTTCAAACATTGATTTCACCATCGACCAGCTCGACACTGCATCGTGTCCCAGCCAAAGCTCATCACCGGGTAGACCAGAAGTGACTGCTCAATGCCAGACTCAAGTCGACTCTAACCAGAGGTTACAACCATGTCTTGCCCCAGATAGCCCTTGAACCGCTGCCTCATTGATCACGCACTGATGCACCCAATTTCACCTCTTCGAGGACCGTCGCCTGCCGACTCAAACTGCTGGTGTGTCACTCATCGACCTATCCTGGAGGCTAAAGCCTGACTTGGTCTAAGCCACATAGCTTGGAAAGAAACTTTTACCTATGTGATTTGAAGTAAATGACTCAGTGAAGTTTGGGCTCACTATTTGGATATGTTCTTTGTGGGCCCCTTAAAATGTAGCACTTGCAACAAGTCAAAGGTTTGAGCTATAGCATGGCCAACATGGCCTTTCATCATTCAATCACCTGTTTAAGCATATTCAAGTAAAACCCGAATACATTTTCTACCAAGTCCACCTATTTGCATGTCTAGTTAAATGAGGTCTGAGTGGGTTTGAACTTGCACTTTTATAAGCGGCACTCTTTGAGGTTCAGGAGCATTTTGATGTAGATGTTTGGAGATTTTGGATGCTGTGGTTAGTGTTCAGACCTAGAACAGTGCAGGGAATTATTTAAGAGGAGGGATAGATCATTATCGGAATTGGGTCGGATTACAATTGAATTAAAATTTGATTATGGCTCTAGGTTTAGGAGGATTCAGGGAAACAACTCTTATTTTCTAAAGGAGTATAACATCTCAGAATGACATGTTTGTTGAGGGAGAGAACACAATCACAGAATAACATGTTAATTTTTTGCATTAAGAATACAAAATCACTCTAGAAAATGATATGATGTTTATGGGTTGCAATATAAAAATCACAGAGTGGTTGCTGTATGAAAGAATACAAAATCACAAAGAGTGTCACGAGATTTTTGCAGGAGAGAACAAAAAAGACACGATTTTTGTGTGAGAAAACAAAAAATCATAGAGAACAACACTTTATCACCGAGTGAGATTTTCTCCAAGAGCCTCATGGATGTTTAATAAAAACATCAGGCCAGACAGTTTCAGGAGCAACAAAAATCCCTGGGCTAGTATGCACAGTAGAAGCCCCCATTATACACTGTGTTGATTGGCCAAATATTGTACTCAGAAGTTGCGCATCTATACCTGTCAGAATGTTTGGCTAGGCAACCATAGGTAAGTCTGGCTTACAACAAAATGTAGTACAACAAGCGCAGGAATTGCAGCCAGAACAGGTGATGGAGGATGGAGGAGGAAGTTCCACAGAAGTGGGCCTGGCCTACTTCATCTAGGTCACGTGAGTAAGATAAGGAGAGATCAACAACCCATGAACTTGTGGGAGAACCAACACATTAGAGTTCACGTTCTATAAAACCATGATTAGACAGCGGGGAGCCGTTACGTACGACAAACAAGTAGGTAGCTCCCCACTGCCAGTTTTTTTTGTTTTTTGCATGACAGAGTGCAAGAGTTCAATGCAAAAGGTGGCATACATGCATTTTGCCCTGCACTCTTGCGCTTTGTCGTGCAAAGTGAGAAATCGCTGCCTGTCATGCTCGCATTCCAGGCAGCGTTTACTTTTAATTAGGAGCGCAATTACAATGAAACCCTCCAGGTGTTAATTGTTATTGAACACGCTGCCTGGCGTGCGAGCCTTGCAGGAAGTTTGTGCAATTGCTGGTGCATAAAGCTGGCAAACCCCATATGGATTGCCAGCATTTGTATGGCGGAGAGGAAGGGAGTCGGTGGAAATGCAAATTGAGTTGCGCCCTTCCTCTCCACCATTCAAATCCTTGAAAATAGGCCCCGGCGTTAATGGAAGGAGTACAAAGCTCACAAAAGGCTTTTACTCCTTCCATGAATGTTACGGCTCTGATTAACATGAGCCCCACCATATTGAGTCGCAGGATCCAGAAATGCCACTTTGCCTTCCATTTCTATTGAGCCAGAAAAACAATTGCCAAGATAGTGATTTTTATCCATTCAAAAGGGCAAAGCTGAAATACTTCTTTTTGTATGCCACCAATGATAACATGTCAATGGCAGAAGCTTAGAGCATATAGGGATGGACACAATGGGCCTCATCATGAGTTGTGCGGCAACACCGGCGCTAATAGTGCTGGCGTTATTAGCCCTACCGCCAAACCCACCGGCGCTATTAGCGACGGATCATGGATTTGGCGGAACGGGTATTGCCCATTCCCCATTGAGCCCATTCAGGAATTCCCCATTTGTAAATTTCGCGATTTTACCACCGGCGGATTTCCCGCCAGCGGTAAACACGACAAAAATCAGCACATTTTTGGCAGATTTCTCCCCAGCTCTAAGCTGGGGGGAAATCAGCCGAAGCCATGATTTGTCGGTCCCTTAAATGCGGCGATAACAGCGCTACAGCCGCATTTAAGTGCTACTTCCAAACTCGTGATGAGGCCCAATAACTAAAGAGACGGATTTAAATAATTCCAAAAAGCAAGTTTAGGAAACACATACTTTGCACATGCTCTTTCACAAAGAGATTCACAGAAGTCATGGTGCTACTGTAGTACAGATTTAACAAGGGGGGTCCTGGGAGTCCCTCTGCCAGACATTAGTCCTGGTTACGAGGGACTTACCCAGAGTCTTTAGCTCACTATCTTTCACAGAGAAGAAATATCCCAAACACATCAGTCTTTGTCCTGCCCTGGGGCAGTCCAGCACCGAAATGCGAGGCAATTCTCCTCTGAACAAGAGTACCAACAGAAACCCCAGACACGTGTTTCGGTCTGGTTGGACCTCATCAGTAGGGTGGATCTGTGCCTCTCTAAGAATAGTGAGCAAGGGGTCCACGTCTGGATTCCCCTAGTAACTTAGGGTGAGACCCAAAGTTACTTAAATATGCAGATTTAACAAGGGGGGTCCTGGGAGTCCCTCTGCCAGACATTAGTCCTGGTTACGAGGGACTTACCCAGAGTCTTTAGCTCACTATCTTTCACAGAGAAGAAATATCCCAAACACATCAGTCTTTGTCCTGCCCTGGGGCAGTCCAGCACCGAAATGCGAGGCAATTCTCCTCTGAACAAGAGTACCAACAGAAACCCCAGACACGTGTTTCGGTCTGGTTGGACCTCATCAGTAGGGTGGATCTGTGCCTCTCTAAGAATAGTGAGCAAGGGGTCCACGTCTGGATTCCCCTAGTAACTTAGGGTGAGACCCAAAGTTACTTAAATATGCAGATTTAACAAGGGGGGTCCTGGGAGTCCCTCTGCCAGACATTAGTCCTGGTTACGAGGGACTTACCCAGAGTCTTTAGCTCACTATCTTTCACAGAGAAGAAATATCCCAAACACATCAGTCTTTGTCCTGCCCTGGGGCAGTCCAGCACCGAAATGCGAGGCAATTCTCCTCTGAACAAGAGTACCAACAGAAACCCCAGACACGTGTTTCGGTCTGGTTGGACCTCATCAGTAGGGTGGATCTGTGCCTCTCTAAGAATAGTGAGCAAGGGGTCCACGTCTGGATTCCCCTAGTAACTTAGGGTGAGACCCAAAGTTACTTAAATATGCAGATTTAACAAGGGGGGTCCTGGGAGTCCCTCTGCCAGACATTAGTCCTGGTTACGAGGGACTTACCCAGAGTCTTTAGCTCACTATCTTTCACAGAGAAGAAATATCCCAAACACATCAGTCTTTGTCCTGCCCTGGGGCAGTCCAGCACCGAAATGCGAGGCAATTCTCCTCTGAACAAGAGTACCAACAGAAACCCCAGACACGTGTTTCGGTCTGGTTGGACCTCATCAGTAGGGTGGATCTGTGCCTCTCTAAGAATAGTGAGCAAGGGGTCCACGTCTGGATTCCCCTAGTAACTTAGGGTGAGACCCAAAGTTACTTAAATATGCAGATTTAACAAGGGGGGTCCTGGGAGTCCCTCTGCCAGACATTAGTCCTGGTTACGAGGGACTTACCCAGAGTCTTTAGCTCACTATCTTTCACAGAGAAGAAATATCCCAAACACATCAGTCTTTGTCCTGCCCTGGGGCAGTCCAGCACCGAAATGCGAGGCAATTCTCCTCTGAACAAGAGTACCAACAGAAACCCCAGACACGTGTTTCGGTCTGGTTGGACCTCATCAGTAGGGTGGATCTGTACCTCTCTAAGAATAGTGAGCAAGGGGTCCACGTCTGGATTCCCCTAGTAACTTAGGGTGAGACCCAAAGTTACTTAAATATGCAGATTTAACAAGGGGGGTCCTGGGAGTCCCTCTGCCAGACATTAGTCCTGGTTACGAGGGACTTACCCAGAGTCTTTAGCTCACTATCTTTCACAGAGAAGAAATATCCCAAACACATCAGTCTTTGTCCTGCCCTGGGGCAGTCCAGCACCGAAATGCGAGGCAATTCTCCTCTGAACAAGAGTACCAACAGAAACCCCAGACACGTGTTTCGGTCTGGTTGGACCTCATCAGTAGGGTGGATCTGTGCCTCTCTAAGAATAGTGAGCAAGGGGTCCACGTCTGGATTCCCCTAGTAACTTAGGGTGAGACCCAAAGTTACTTAAATATGCAGATTTAACAAGGGGGGTCCTGGGAGTCCCTCTGCCAGACATTAGTCCTGGTTACGAGGGACTTACCCAGAGTCTTTAGCTCACTATCTTTCACAGAGAAGAAATATCCCAAACACATCAGTCTTTGTCCTGCCCTGGGGCAGTCCAGCACCGAAATGCGAGGCAATTCTCCTCTGAACAAGAGTACCAACAGAAACCCCAGACACGTGTTTCGGTCTGGTTGGACCTCATCAGTAGGGTGGATCTGTGCCTCTCTAAGAATAGTGAGCAAGGGGTCCACGTCTGGATTCCCCTAGTAACTTAGGGTGAGACCCAAAGTTACTTAAATATGCAGATTTAACAAGGGGGGTCCTGGGAGTCCCTCTGCCAGACATTAGTCCTGGTTACGAGGGACTTACCCAGAGTCTTTAGCTCACTATCTTTCACAGAGAAGAAATATCCCAAACACATCAGTCTTTGTCCTGCCCTGGGGCAGTCCAGCACCGAAATGCGAGGCAATTCTCCTCTGAACAAGAGTACCAACAGAAACCCCAGACACGTGTTTCGGTCTGGTTGGACCTCATCAGTAGGGTGGATCTGTGCCTCTCTAAGAATAGTGAGCAAGGGGTCCACGTCTGGATTCCCCTAGTAACTTAGGGTGAGACCCAAAGTTACTTAAATATGCAGATTTAACAAGGGGGGTCCTGGGAGTCCCTCTGCCAGACATTAGTCCTGGTTACGAGGGACTTACCCAGAGTCTTTAGCTCACTATCTTTCACAGAGAAGAAATATCCCAAACACATCAGTCTTTGTCCTGCCCTGGGGCAGTCCAGCACCGAAATGCGAGGCAATTCTCCTCTGAACAAGAGTACCAACAGAAACCCCAGACACGTGTTTCGGTCTGGTTGGACCTCATCAGTAGGGTGGATCTGTGCCTCTCTAAGAATAGTGAGCAAGGGGTCCACGTCTGGATTCCCCTAGTAACTTAGGGTGAGACCCAAAGTTACTTAAATATGCAGATTTAACAAGGGGGGTCCTGGGAGTCCCTCTGCCAGACATTAGTCCTGGTTACGAGGGACTTACCCAGAGTCTTTAGCTCACTATCTTTCACAGAGAAGAAATATCCCAAACACATCAGTCTTTGTCCTGCCCTGGGGCAGTCCAGCACCGAAATGCGAGGCAATTCTCCTCTGAACAAGAGTACCAACAGAAACCCCAGACACGTGTTTCGGTCTGGTTGGACCTCATCAGTAGGGTGGATCTGTGCCTCTCTAAGAATAGTGAGCAAGGGGTCCACGTCTGGATTCCCCTAGTAACTTAGGGTGAGACCCAAAGTTACTTAAATATGCAGATTTAACAAGGGGGGTCCTGGGAGTCCCTCTGCCAGACATTAGTCCTGGTTACGAGGGACTTACCCAGAGTCTTTAGCTCACTATCTTTCACAGAGAAGAAATATCCCAAACACATCAGTCTTTGTCCTGCCCTGGGGCAGTCCAGCACCGAAATGCGAGGCAATTCTCCTCTGAACAAGAGTACCAACAGAAACCCCAGACACGTGTTTCGGTCTGGTTGGACCTCATCAGTAGGGTGGATCTGTGCCTCTCTAAGAATAGTGAGCAAGGGGTCCACGTCTGGATTCCCCTAGTAACTTAGGGTGAGACCCAAAGTTACTTAAATATGCAGATTTAACAAGGGGGGTCCTGGGAGTCCCTCTGCCAGACATTAGTCCTGGTTACGAGGGACTTACCCAGAGTCTTTAGCTCACTATCTTTCACAGAGAAGAAATATCCCAAACACATCAGTCTTTGTCCTGCCCTGGGGCAGTCCAGCACCGAAATGCGAGGCAATTCTCCTCTGAACAAGAGTACCAACAGAAACCCCAGACACGTGTTTCGGTCTGGTTGGACCTCATCAGTAGGGTGGATCTGTGCCTCTCTAAGAATAGTGAGCAAGGGGTCCACGTCTGGATTCCCCTAGTAACTTAGGGTGAGACCCAAAGTTACTTAAATATGCAGATTTAACAAGGGGGGTCCTGGGAGTCCCTCTGCCAGACATTAGTCCTGGTTACGAGGGACTTACCCAGAGTCTTTAGCTCACTATCTTTCACAGAGAAGAAATATCCCAAACACATCAGTCTTTGTCCTGCCCTGGGGCAGTCCAGCACCGAAATGCGAGGCAATTCTCCTCTGAACAAGAGTACCAACAGAAACCCCAGACACGTGTTTCGGTCTGGTTGGACCTCATCAGTAGGGTGGATCTGTGCCTCTCTAAGAATAGTGAGCAAGGGGTCCACGTCTGGATTCCCCTAGTAACTTAGGGTGAGACCCAAAGTTACTTAAATATGCAGATTTAACAAGGGGGTCCTGGGAGTCCCTCTGCCAGACATTAGTCCTGGTTACGAGGGACTTACCCAGAGTCTTTAGCTCACTATCTTTCACAGAGAAGAAATATCCCAAACACATCAGTCTTTGTCCTGCCCTGGGGCAGTCCAGCACCGAAATGCGAGGCAATTCTCCTCTGAACAAGAGTACCAACAGAAACCCCAGACACGTGTTTCGGTCTGGTTGGACCTCATCAGTAGGGTGGATCTGTGCCTCTCTAAGAATAGTGAGCAAGGGGTCCACGTCTGGATTCCCCTAGTAACTTAGGGTGAGACCCAAAGTTACTTAAATATGCAGATTTAACAAGAGGGGTCCTGGGAGTCCCTCTGCCAGACATTAGTCCTGGTTACGAGGGACTTACCCAGAGTCTTTAGCTCACTATCTTTCACAGAGAAGAAATATCCCAAACACATCAGTCTTTGTCCTGCCCTGGGGCAGTCCAGCACCGAAATGCGAGGCAATTCTCCTCTGAACAAGAGTACCAACAGAAACCCCAGACACGTGTTTCGGTCTGGTTGGACCTCATCAGTAGGGTGGATCTGTGCCTCTCTAAGAATAGTGAGCAAGGGGTCCACGTCTGGATTCCCCTAGTAACTTAGGGTGAGACCCAAAGTTACTTAAATATGCAGATTTAACAAGGGGGGTCCTGGGAGTCCCTCTGCCAGACATTAGTCCTGGTTACGAGGGACTTACCCAGAGTCTTTAGCTCACTATCTTTCACAGAGAAGAAATATCCCAAACACATCAGTCTTTGTCCTGCCCTGGGGCAGTCCAGCACCGAAATGCGAGGCAATTCTCCTCTGAACAAGAGTACCAACAGAAACCCCAGACACGTGTTTCGGTCTGGTTGGACCTCATCAGTAGGGTGGATCTGTGCCTCTCTAAGAATAGTGAGCAAGGGGTCCACGTCTGGATTCCCCTAGTAACTTAGGGTGAGACCCAAAGTTACTTAAATATGCAGATTTAACAAGGGGGGTCCTGGGAGTCCCTCTGCCAGACATTAGTCCTGGTTACGAGGGACTTACCCAGAGTCTTTAGCTCACTATCTTTCACAGAGAAGAAATATCCCAAACACATCAGTCTTTGTCCTGCCCTGGGGCAGTCCAGCACCGAAATGCGAGGCAATTCTCCTCTGAACAAGAGTACCAACAGAAACCCCAGACACGTGTTTCGGTCTGGTTGGACCTCATCAGTAGGGTGGATCTGTGCCTCTCTAAGAATAGTGAGCAAGGGGTCCACGTCTGGATTCCCCTAGTAACTTAGGTGAGACCCAAAGTTACTTAAATATGCAGATTTAACAAGGGGGGTCCTGGGAGTCCCTCTGCCAGACATTAGTCCTGGTTACGAGGGACTTACCCAGAGTCTTTAGCTCACTATCTTTCACAGAGAAGAAATATCCCAAACACATCAGTCTTTGTCCTGCCCTGGGGCAGTCCAGCACCGAAATGCGAGGCAATTCTCCTCTGAACAAGAGTACCAACAGAAACCCCAGACACGTGTTTCGGTCTGGTTGGACCTCATCAGTAGGGTGGATCTGTGCCTCTCTAAGAATAGTGAGCAAGGGGTCCACGTCTGGATTCCCCTAGTAACTTAGGGTGAGACCCAAAGTTACTTAAATATGCAGATTTAACAAGGGGGGTCCTGGGAGTCCCTCTGCCAGACATTAGTCCTGGTTACGAGGGACTTACCCAGAGTCTTTAGCTCACTATCTTTCACAGAGAAGAAATATCCCAAACACATCAGTCTTTGTCCTGCCCTGGGGCAGTCCAGCACCGAAATGCGAGGCAATTCTCCTCTGAACAAGAGTACCAACAGAAACCCCAGACACGTGTTTCGGTCTGGTTGGACCTCATCAGTAGGGTGGATCTGTGCCTCTCTAAGAATAGTGAGCAAGGGGTCCACGTCTGGATTCCCCTAGTAACTTAGGGTGAGACCCAAAGTTACTTAAATATGCAGATTTAACAAGGGGGGTCCTGGGAGTCCCTCTGCCAGACATTAGTCCTGGTTACGAGGGACTTACCCAGAGTCTTTAGCTCACTATCTTTCACAGAGAAGAAATATCCCAAACACATCAGTCTTTGTCCTGCCCTGGGGCAGTCCAGCACCGAAATGCGAGGCAATTCTCCTCTGAACAAGAGTACCAACAGAAACCCCAGACACGTGTTTCGGTCTGGTTGGACCTCATCAGTAGGGTGGATCTGTGCCTCTCTAAGAATAGTGAGCAAGGGGTCCACGTCTGGATTCCCCTAGTAACTTAGGGTGAGACCCAAAGTTACTTAAATATGCAGATTTAACAAGGGGGGTCCTGGGAGTCCCTCTGCCAGACATTAGTCCTGGTTACGAGGGACTTACCCAGAGTCTTTAGCTCACTATCTTTCACAGAGAAGAAATATCCCAAACACATCAGTCTTTGTCCTGCCCTGGGGCAGTCCAGCACCGAAATGCGAGGCAATTCTCCTCTGAACAAGAGTACCAACAGAAACCCCAGACACGTGTTTCGGTCTGGTTGGACCTCATCAGTAGGGTGGATCTGTGCCTCTCTAAGAATAGTGAGCAAGGGGTCCACGTCTGGATTCCCCTAGTAACTTAGGGTGAGACCCAAAGTTACTTAAATATGCAGATTTAACAAGGGGGGTCCTGGGAGTCCCTCTGCCAGACATTAGTCCTGGTTACGAGGGACTTACCCAGAGTCTTTAGCTCACTATCTTTCACAGAGAAGAAATATCCCAAACACATAAGTCTTTGTCCTGCCCTGGGGCAGTCCAGCACCGAAATGCGAGGCAATTCTCCTCTGAACAAGAGTACCAACAGAAACCCCAGACACGTGTTTCGGTCTGGTTGGACCTCATCAGTAGGGTGGATCTGTGCCTCTCTAAGAATAGTGAGCAAGGGGTCCACGTCTGGATTCCCCTAGTAACTTAGGGTGAGACCCAAAGTTACTTAAATATGCAGATTTAACAAGGGGGGTCCTGGGAGTCCCTCTGCCAGACATTAGTCCTGGTTACGAGGGACTTACCCAGAGTCTTTAGCTCACTATCTTTCACAGAGAAGAAATATCCCAAACACATCAGTCTTTGTCCTGCCCTGGGGCAGTCCAGCACCGAAATGCGAGGCAATTCTCCTCTGAACAAGAGTACCAACAGAAACCCCAGACACGTGTTTCGGTCTGGTTGGACCTCATCAGTAGGGTGGATCTGTGCCTCTCTAAGAATAGTGAGCAAGGGGTCCACGTCTGGATTCCCCTAGTAACTTAGGGTGAGACCCAAAGTTACTTAAATATGCAGATTTAACAAGGGGGGTCCTGGGAGTCCCTCTGCCAGACATTAGTCCTGGTTACGAGGGACTTACCCAGAGTCTTTAGCTCACTATCTTTCACAGAGAAGAAATATCCCAAACACATCAGTCTTTGTCCTGCCCTGGGGCAGTCCAGCACCGAAATGCGAGGCAATTCTCCTCTGAACAAGAGTACCAACAGAAACCCCAGACACGTGTTTCGGTCTGGTTGGACCTCATCAGTAGGGTGGATCTGTGCCTCTCTAAGAATAGTGAGCAAGGGGTCCACGTCTGGATTCCCCTAGTAACTTAGGGTGAGACCCAAAGTTACTTAAATATGCAGATTTAACAAGGGGGGTCCTGGGAGTCCCTCTGCCAGACATTAGTCCTGGTTACGAGGGACTTACCCAGAGTCTTTAGCTCACTATCTTTCACAGAGAAGAAATATCCCAAACACATCAGTCTTTGTCCTGCCCTGGGGCAGTCCAGCACCGAAATGCGAGGCAATTCTCCTCTGAACAAGAGTACCAACAGAAACCCCAGACACGTGTTTCGGTCTGGTTGGACCTCATCAGTAGGGTGGATCTGTGCCTCTCTAAGAATAGTGAGCAAGGGGTCCACGTCTGGATTCCCCTAGTAACTTAGGGTGAGACCCAAAGTTACTTAAATATGCAGATTTAACAAGGGGGGTCCTGGGAGTCCCTCTGCCAGACATTAGTCCTGGTTACGAGGGACTTACCCAGAGTCTTTAGCTCACTATCTTTCACAGAGAAGAAATATCCCAAACACATCAGTCTTTGTCCTGCCCTGGGGCAGTCCAGCACCGAAATGCGAGGCAATTCTCCTCTGAACAAGAGTACCAACAGAAACCCCAGACACGTGTTTCGGTCTGGTTGGACCTCATCAGTAGGGTGGATCTGTGCCTCTCTAAGAATAGTGAGCAAGGGGTCCACGTCTGGATTCCCCTAGTAACTTAGGGTGAGACCCAAAGTTACTTAAATTTACAGATTTAACAAGGGGGGTCCTGGGAGTCCCTCTGCCAGACATTAGTCCTGGTTACGAGGGACTTACCCAGAGTCTTTAGCTCACTATCTTTCACAGAGAAGAAATATCCCAAACACATCAGTCTTTGTCCTGCCCTGGGGCAGTCCAGCACCGAAATGCGAGGCAATTCTCCTCTGAACAAGAGTACCAACAGAAACCCCAGACACGTGTTTCGGTCTGGTTGGACCTCATCAGTAGGGTGGATCTGTGCCTCTCTAAGAATAGTGAGCAAGGGGTCCACGTCTGGATTCCCCTAGTAACTTAGGGTGAGACCCAAAGTTACTTAAATATGCAGATTTAACAAGGGGGGTCCTGGGAGTCCCTCTGCCAGACATTAGTCCTGGTTACGAGGGACTTACCCAGAGTCTTTAGCTCACTATCTTTCACAGAGAAGAAATATCCCAAACACATCAGTCTTTGTCCTGCCCTGGGGCAGTCCAGCACCGAAATGCGAGGCAATTCTCCTCTGAACAAGAGTACCAACAGAAACCCCAGACACGTGTTTCGGTCTGGTTGGACCTCATCAGTAGGGTGGATCTGTGCCTCTCTAAGAATAGTGAGCAAGGGGTCCACGTCTGGATTCCCCTAGTAACTTAGGGTGAGACCCAAAGTTACTTAAATATGCAGATTTAACAAGGGGGGTCCTGGGAGTCCCTCTGCCAGACATTAGTCCTGGTTACGAGGGACTTACCCAGAGTCTTTAGCTCACTATCTTTCACAGAGAAGAAATATCCCAAACACATCAGTCTTTGTCCTGCCCTGGGGCAGTCCAGCACCGAAATGCGAGGCAATTCTCCTCTGAACAAGAGTACCAACAGAAACCCCAGACACGTGTTTCGGTCTGGTTGGACCTCATCAGTAGGGTGGATCTGTGCCTCTCTAAGAATAGTGAGCAAGGGGTCCACGTCTGGATTCCCCTAGTAACTTAGGGTGAGACCCAAAGTTACTTAAATATGCAGATTTAACAAGGGGGGTCCTGGGAGTCCCTCTGCCAGACATTAGTCCTGGTTACGAGGGACTTACCCAGAGTCTTTAGCTCACTATCTTTCACAGAGAAGAAATATCCCAAACACATAAGTCTTTGTCCTGCCCTGGGGCAGTCCAGCACCGAAATGCGAGGCAATTCTCCTCTGAACAAGAGTACCAACAGAAACCCCAGACACGTGTTTCGGTCTGGTTGGACCTCATCAGTAGGGTGGATCTGTGCCTCTCTAAGAATAGTGAGCAAGGGGTCCACGTCTGGATTCCCCTAGTAACTTAGGGTGAGACCCAAAGTTACTTAAATATGCAGATTTAACAAGGGGGGTCCTGGGAGTCCCTCTGCCAGACATTAGTCCTGGTTACGAGGGACTTACCCAGAGTCTTTAGCTCACTATCTTTCACAGAGAAGAAATATCCCAAACACATCAGTCTTTGTCCTGCCCTGGGGCAGTCCAGCACCGAAATGCGAGGCAATTCTCCTCTGAACAAGAGTACCAACAGAAACCCCAGACACGTGTTTCGGTCTGGTTGGACCTCATCAGTAGGGTGGATCTGTGCCTCTCTAAGAATAGTGAGCAAGGGGTCCACGTCTGGATTCCCCTAGTAACTTAGGGTGAGACCCAAAGTTACTTAAATATGCAGATTTAACAAGGGGGGTCCTGGAAGTCCCTCTGCCAGACATTAGTCCTGGTTACGAGGGACTTACCCAGAGTCTTTAGCTCACTATCTTTCACAGAGAAGAAATATCCCAAACACATCAGTCTTTGTCCTGCCCTGGGGCAGTCCAGCACCGAAATGCGAGGCAATTCTCCTCTGAACAAGAGTACCAACAGAAACCCCAGACACGTGTTTCGGTCTGGTTGGACCTCATCAGTAGGGTGGATCTGTGCCTCTCTAAGAATAGTGAGCAAGGGGTCCACGTCTGGATTCCCCTAGTAACTTAGGGTGAGACCCAAAGTTACTTAAATATGCAGATTTAACAAGGGGGGTCCTGGGAGTCCCTCTGCCAGACATTAGTCCTGGTTACGAGGGACTTACCCAGAGTCTTTAGCTCACTATCTTTCACAGAGAAGAAATATCCCAAACACATCAGTCTTTGTCCTGCCCTGGGGCAGTCCAGCACCGAAATGCGAGGCAATTCTCCTCTGAACAAGAGTACCAACAGAAACCCCAGACACGTGTTTCGGTCTGGTTGGACCTCATCAGTAGGGTGGATCTGTGCCTCTCTAAGAATAGTGAGCAAGGGGTCCACGTCTGGATTCCCCTAGTAACTTAGGGTGAGACCCAAAGTTACTTAAATATGCAGATTTAACAAGGGGGGTCCTGGGAGTCCCTCTGCCAGACATTAGTCCTGGTTACGAGGGACTTACCCAGAGTCTTTAGCTCACTATCTTTCACAGAGAAGAAATATCCCAAACACATCAGTCTTTGTCCTGCCCTGGGGCAGTCCAGCACCGAAATGCGAGGCAATTCTCCTCTGAACAAGAGTACCAACAGAAACCCCAGACACGTGTTTCGGTCTGGTTGGACCTCATCAGTAGGGTGGATCTGTGCCTCTCTAAGAATAGTGAGCAAGGGGTCCACGTCTGGATTCCCCTAGTAACTTAGGGTGAGACCCAAAGTTACTTAAATATGCAGATTTAACAAGGGGGGTCCTGGGAGTCCCTCTGCCAGACATTAGTCCTGGTTACGAGGGACTTACCCAGAGTCTTTAGCTCACTATCTTTCACAGAGAAGAAATATCCCAAACACATCAGTCTTTGTCCTGCCCTGGGGCAGTCCAGCACCGAAATGCGAGGCAATTCTCCTCTGAACAAGAGTACCAACAGAAACCCCAGACACGTGTTTCGGTCTGGTTGGACCTCATCAGTAGGGTGGATCTGTGCCTCTCTAAGAATAGTGAGCAAGGGATCCACGTCTGGATTCCCCTAGTAACTTAGGGTGAGACCCAAAGTTACTTAAATATGCAGATTTAACAAGGGGGGTCCTGGGAGTCCCTCTGCCAGACATTAGTCCTGGTTACGAGGGACTTACCCAGAGTCTTTAGCTCACTATCTTTCACAGAGAAGAAATATCCCAAACACATCAGTCTTTGTCCTGCCCTGGGGCAGTCCAGCACCGAAATGCGAGGCAATTCTCCTCTGAACAAGAGTACCAACAGAAACCCCAGACACGAGAGGCACAGATCCACCCTACTGATGAGGTCCAACCAGACCGAAACACGTGTCTGGGGTTTCTGTTGGTACTCTTGTTCAGAGGAGAATTGCCTAGCATTTCGGTGCTGGACTGCCCCAGGGCAGGACAAAGACTGATATGTTTAGGATATTTCTTCTCTGTGAAAGATAGTGAGCTAAAGACTCTGGGTAAGTCTCTCGTAACCAGGACTAATGTCTGGCAGAGGGACTCCCAGGACCCCCCTTGTTAATTTGCATATTCAAGTAACTTTGGGTTTCACCCTAAGTTACTAGGGGAATCCAGACGTGGACCCCTTGCTCACTATTCTTAGAGAGGCACAGATCCACCCTACTGATGAGGTCCAACCAGACCGAAACACGTGTCTGGGGTTTCTGTTGGTACTCTTGTTCAGAGGAGAATTGCCTAGCATTTCGGTGCTGGACTGCCCCAGGGCAGGACAAAGACTGATATGTTTAGGATATTTCTTCTCTGTGAAAGATAGTGAGCTAAAGACTCTGGGTAAGTCTCTCGTAACCAGGACTAATGTCTGGCAGAGGGACTCCCAGGACCCCCCTTGTTAATTTGCATATTCAAGTAACTTTGGGTTTCACCCTAAGTTACTAGGGGAATCCAGACGTGGACCCCTTGCTCACTATTCTTAGAGAGGCACAGATCCACCCTACTGATGAGGTCCAACCAGACCGAAACACGTGTCTGGGGTTTCTGTTGGTACTCTTGTTCAGAGGAGAATTGCCTAGCATTTCGGTGCTGGACTGCCCCAGGGCAGGACAAAGACTGATATGTTTAGGATATTTCTTCTCTGTGAAAGATAGTGAGCTAAAGACTCTGGGTAAGTCTCTCGTAACCAGGACTAATGTCTGGCAGAGGGACTCCCAGGACCCCCCTTGTTAATTTGCATATTCAAGTAACTTTGGGTTTCACCCTAAGTTACTAGGGGAATCCAGACGTGGACCCCTTGCTCACTATTCTTAGAGAGGCACAGATCCACCCTACTGATGAGGTCCAACCAGACTGAAACACGTGTCTGGGGTTTCTGTTGGTACTCTTGTTCAGAGGAGAATTGCCTAGCATTTCGGTGCTGGACTGCCCCAGGGCAGGACAAAGACTGATATGTTTAGGATATTTCTTCTCTGTGAAAGATAGTGAGCTAAAGACTCTGGGTAAGTCTCTCGTAACCAGGACTAATGTCTGGCAGAGGGACTCCCAGGACCCCCCTTGTTAATTTGCTACTGTAGTACAACCACCACTGTTGCCATCACCACAACAACCTGTATACAGTAGATCAAGGAGACTGTGTGGGTATCAGATAGAGGCTTTTCCCAGCATAAAAATCAGAATGAGACCATGCACTGGACCCATCATGTCTTATACCACAAAATAAATCTTCATAGTGGACATGACATAGCCACATGAATATTGTCTGCTGCAATCTTTACACGTGTTCTGTGCGCCATGGAAAGCGTGGTACCTCCCTCTTAGATCCGTATGATATGGCAATGTACTTGTGTACTTGTGTTTTGGCAGACGTTCCAGTGCAACACACGCACACCTCCCGGTCAGAAGATCACTGGCCAGCAAACCATCACCATTCTGTAAGGTTATGCTGGATTATCAAATACCTTGCAATCAGTGGTGGGCTAGTTTGTAAGCCAGGTCCCACAAGGTATGTCACACAGACTAATCATCACTCTCTCAGTGTGCCAGCCTGCTCTTACTGGGGAATTAGAATGCAGCAAAAAAAAGTATGATAAGTGTGCAGTGACAGATTCACCATCTGCACGAACACAAGCTGTTAGTGGAAATGGTGACCATTAAGGGCATGTGCAAGGTCACGCCTAGGCTTGGGAGTTTGAGCATAAGGTTGCAGGATTATAACTGTAATGTCAACTATGTGCCCGGGATAAAGAGCAGAGTGGCTGATTTCCTTTCAAGACTACCTTTGAAGACAGGTTATTCCTAAAGAGAAATGGGTTGAGAAAATTCAAGTAGATGCGGTTTTGTGCAGTGTTATGGATTACACAGTGAGAGGGTGGCAGAGTAAAGGTGTGTTGGAAGAAGCCTGTGTTCCATTTTGGGGGATTAGGGGAGGTGGCATATTGTTGAGGGGTGACAAGTTAATACTGCCTGAGAGTTTGAGGCAAGGACTTATTGAGAGAGCGCAATATGGGAATCCAGGGTTCACAAGTAATAAGCAGAATGTCACATTTAAGTACTGGTGGCCAGGAATGGACCTCAAGGTTCAGAGATTTGTAAGGTGTTGTTGGCCCTGCCAAAACTCAGATAAGAGTTGTAAAATACGGCAGTCAGAACCAGTGGTCATGCACATGTTGGAAGAAGTATGGGAACAAGTATGTATTGACATTATTGGTCCATATGGTAACGTTGGGAGGGAGAACATATTTCAAATTCTGATGTTAGACTACTGCTCCAAATGGCTAGAGGCTAAAATAGTGCTGAGGTTGTGCACAATTGATGTCATAAGGTTCCTAGAGCATGTGTTCAGGAGGGAAACATATCCCAAAAGAATTAGGAACAATGGGATACAGTTCAGAAGTAGTCTGTTGATGAGTTATGCTAAATCTGTTGGCATTGAATGGAGGTTCTCAGCCAATAATCACCCACAGAGCAACGGCTTGCTGGATAGGTATAACAGGGTTTTAGTGGAGACAGTAGAACAAGTGATCAAGAATAATTTGGAAACAGCCATTGACAAGAGGTTGTGGAGCATCAGCACATCTGTTCGGGGTGACATGGGGGCATCTCCATTTATGCTTATGAGAGATAGCGAACCCAACACTATTTTGAATGCTATATTTGTGAATTGGCGGAGGTCATTAAAGGAAGGACATATGGAACTACATGAGAGTGATGGTCATGAATTGGGAAAAAGGACATTTTCAGTCTCGTGAGTTGGTGAGGATTAAGAAAGGTAGGTTGATGAACAAGGGGGAGCCCACGTTTTTGAAACCTGTGAGAGTGAAGGAAGTGTTCCACAATACAGTTTGGATTCAGGATGGATCCATTTGGAACATGAACTGGGTGATTAAGTGGAGATGGGAAGGTCCCGAAGTGAACAGGACTGTGTGAGTATGTGAGTGTGGTGGCAGGACATGGGTTTTTGTTGTGGGTGGAGGTGGGGACCCCAGCAGTGTCATGAGTGAGGGGCCTGTGAGCATGCATGATCTGAATGAATAGGGGATGACCTGGTGCAGAAATCCTGAGGAGGTCATTGGTGGTTGTGACGGCACTGTTGGTTTGAGAGGGAGGGTAAAAAAAACCTTCCATCTGGTCCAATGACTATGTCATGAGTTGAGTATTATCTTTGGCTCTTCCATGAATTGTTTTCCTTTTTTTGTGGTTCAGGTGTTCGGTTTGCTGTTCCATTATTTTAGGGTTTATTGTTTCAGTTTGTTTTGTTGAAGTTTGGTGGGAGGAGGAGTCATAGTATCCCTGTGCTTCCTGTGCAGATGTCCTAATAGAATGTTGGATGCGTGGATGAGAACAAGAAAGCTTATGTGCCAGGGCTGGAGACAGTGAAAGGGAAGCTTGACGGAGAGAGCACTGGGTTGTTTGCGTTGCATATGAATGAGCACCTGACTTACCTACAGAGAGTGTCTGACTTTGATCGAAGGGATACTTCAAAAATATCCTTGTTTGATACCACAGCTGAAATGCTTGGAAAGCCATCTATACAAGGTGGTATCTTGTCATAAAATCTCCCAGTGCCAGAATTGATGGCCATGAACCATAGTCTGTGCAGTCAGGTTTATGATTCACTGATTGCAAAGTCTGCTGAAAATGCATCTTTGGTGTTCTTATTATGTTATGTTATGTTATGTTAATAGAATTTATTAAGCGCACATATGCCAAAGGCATCATGGTGCTGGCTGCATGAAAGAAATTCCAGTAAAATATCAGGGCAGTTTAAAACAATAAGGTTTTCAATAGCCGACGGAAGGTGAGGTGATCAGCAGTCCCCCGAAGAGCAAAGGGGATGACATTCCAGGTCTTTTGCAGCTGTCACCGAGAAAGCTCGCCCACTGGTACGTGACAGTCTAATCCGAGGGACCACAACCAGGAGAGCAGACTGAGAGTGGAGGGGGCGAGCAGGCTCATAGTTCAGAAATTTCGCTCGCAAATATTCTGCCCTTAGGCCGTGAAAGGCACAATGGACAATACATAAGGACTTAAACAAAATCTGTTTTCCCAAGGGGAGCCAATGAAGCTGCCTTAATAGTGGAGACATAGTGGTTCCAAACGGGGGGTGACGAATAGCTCTCGCATCCGTGTTCTGAAGAAGCTGTAGCCTGTTGATCAGTTAGCGGGTCTGCGCCAGATACAATGAATTGCAATAATCTAGCACACTCAGGACCAGTGCTGCCACAACCGGGGCTTGACACTTTACAGGAATAAAGGTAAGGACCTTTCGAAGAATGCAGAGCTTAAAATGGCCATGTTGCAGACTGCCGCAACCTGCTCGTCCATGGAAACGCCTAGGTACCTAAGAGAGAGGCGTAGGGAGAGGGCCAAGAGATACAGGCCAGAAATCAGAAGTCCAAAACAGACAGGGGAGGTAGTCCCAACGACCAAGACATCGGTCTTACTGCCATTTAACTTTGACACTTTGTCAACCGGATAGCCGTAACCTATTGAGTGAGGTCAAGGTGGACCAGGATTTGAGTATCGTCAGCATAAGAAGAGTAACGAAACCCATGAGACTAAATGAGACACAAACGAGATCTAATATCTAATGTAGACAGGAAAGGGGAGAGCGCCAACCGCTGTGGGACAACACAGGAAAGTGAAACAGGGTTAGAACAAAATAGAGGGAGAGAAATTGACTGGGAACGATTGTCCAGAAAGCCACTGAACCAGTCGAGGACTTGGCCAAACAGATCAGCAACGGAAAGACCGGAGACCAGTATGGGATGATAAACTGTGTCGAAGGCAGCCGAAAGATCTAACAACAAGACTACTCTGACACCACCCTGATCCACCAACCGCGCAAGGTCGTCCAGCACTGAGTTCAAGCGTCCTTAGGAGAGGCTGATTTCAAGCGCTGAATAGCCTCCAGCACATCGGAGTCAGAGAAAATAGGAAACGTGGACCATGACCCATTAGCAGGAGTGGGCCCCAAAAGGGCTGTGTCAACCACTGACTGTGACACCCCACAATTTATGTTGTTACGAATATTTGAAATTTTAGTCAGAAAAATCGAGGGTAGAGAGAAACACACAATTCCTGTGAGGGTGGCACCTGGGCATGCACTTTCTCCGGATTAGATAGGGATTGGACAAGATCAAAGAGGGCCTTCGGTTTGTTAAGGGCCTGCTCTACCTTATGACGAAAAAATAACAACACTGTTTTGGCTTTATCAACTGCTTTATGATAGATAGTGACAGAGTGGCGAAAAACAGCCTTGGCTTCACATGAGTAGTTAGCCTGCCACTTTCTCTCAGCCTACTTACAACGCAGCTTAGCTGCTTTAAGTTCCTCGGAAAACCACGGTTCCGGGGAACGGCTTCTCTGTTTAGTCTGAGAGGAGCTAGTGAATAAGCCTTAGCCAAAAAAGAGGCATCCAGTGCCGCCAGGGTGCAAGCAGTAGCCTGGCCGCAGTGTGACTGCAGAGAAGTAGTTAAAACATGATTGGACACCCCCAGACAACTTCGCTTAAGAATGGCATATTTCACACAAGGTGGAGGTGGGACCTATTGAAGGATGGAAAAGGGCACTAAAAAGTGGTCGGACCACATCACAGGACTGGGGGCGGCTATGGTAATAGACTCCAACAGGGCAAATACTAGGTCCTCAATGTTGCCTTGCTGATGAGTGGGTTCAGATACCCACTGAGATCTAGATCCAACATCAAGGCCATAAAATGTGCCACCTGCCCAGCAGTGGCTGGGTTTGCCGGGAGATTAAAATCACCCACAATAAGCAGATCAGGATATTTGATTTGAAGTTCCAGTGCCACTGCCAGGAATTCTGCATAGAACACAGTATCCATCCCAGGGGGGGCGGTAGACCACTAAAACTGCCAATGTGAGAGTAGGGGAGATAGATTATTAAATGGGACCGTAAACCCCCGGAAAGACCTGTGTATGAAATTGTTTTCAGGTATTTTGGACTGTGCCCCACGCAGCCGTACGAAGGCACAGAAACCTCCAGCCGCCTGGACCAGAAAACAAGCAGTCATGCCCAAGCCATTCATTATAGCTAGCATTCAAATTAACCACTGTGTATTCTGCTTAATTTTTTTTAAGTGTTGAAAGGAGGTAGAAATTCATGCAGTGTCACGCCTATCCAACCGCACTAAAATTAGATACTGGCAGAGCATCTGTCATTTTCTCCAGTATTATTTTGCTTTGTCTGGACCCTGTTTCATCACAGGAATCCTGGCCAAAATGGCACAGATGTTAATAAGCTGGAGAAGAGATTGCCACAGCCTGTTTTTTAAGCATCCGTGTCATTGTACACTAACTGAGGCATTTCATGTGTTATTTTAAGATTTCCCTCTTCATTAAATCACTAAATCAATATATAGGCTCATCTTCTGTCACACTATATCTTGCTGAGCACTCTAAGCCAGAATTTGGCAAAGGAAGCTATGCATATATGAACATTAGAAAAGTGGTGGATTGTATTGACATTCAGAAAAAACTGTGGACACCTTTACTGGTCATCAGTTTAGCGAGGGGGCTTGCTTTAGGTCAAATGCTTTCCTTCCCTCACGATTGTATGGATTTCGAAACATCGTTATACGTTGGTGCATGTTACAGAGTGGGTCCGTTTTTTGAGGATGCATTTGATAAGAACAACATGTAAAGGCTGTTCTTCCTATCAATGTAAAAAAGAAAAATGCTTGTTTCAGCTGCGCACAAGAAGATAGAAATGCACCTGTCTTGGCAGGGTGATAATGAAGCTATGATAACAATTCCCAAGGTTGAAAAAAATACAGAAATGCAAGAGTTATAAGCTATTTCTGCCACTGTGAACATACACTAAGTACTTATTATGTCCCAGATGTATCTTTGTAGCTGTTTTATGTTGGGGGCAACAGTTTTGGGTTGAGTTGGGAAACTTAGGGCATTGTGAAATTGGGAGTGCGGGATACTAGACCTGCACATTTTACTGTACAGCATGCATTGAGGATGATGCAGAGATGAGGAGGCTCTCCATGTTTATCCAGATCCCTGGATATTTAGAGCTTTAGTGATTTTGATGGCCTTGTCCAATATTCAGAGATTTTCCCCACATTATGCTGGTCAGATAGCACAGTGAGTTGAGTGCTCGTTCTGACATCCATGCATAGTCTGCTGATGCAGGTTCGAATCCCGGCACAGCCAACTCAGCCTTTCATCCTGCCGAGGTTGCTAAATTGAGTACCATGCAGGCGGATAATAACAAGTGTTATTGCAGCGCTTAGATACCTGCGTGTTTGTAGAGCTATGTAAAAACTAGTTATTATTATTATTATCTGACTATTGGAATTTCTGTGTACAGACAGAGATGACCATACTAAGTTTTACTTATTTTGTATTTACATTTTGTGAGTTGACATCGCTTTTGCAATATATAAATAATCATTTGGCAGTGCATTCTACTGCTTGATGCCCAGACGTTTGTCAAAGGAAGGATTACAAGGAAATGGTCACTTAGGATGTGCATGCCACAGCCATATTGAAACAGCGTAAATGATATGCGGAAGGCATGTTTTGAGCTGCTTTTATTTTTGACTGTGGACTTGTTATAACAAATTACTGCACCCGAGGTAACATAAATGCATACACAAGCGAGCACCGAAATACTTCACAGATAAATTCACTCCTAACCACTCCTCGAGACCCACACACGCTGCATACATGCATTGCTTCGCCACACCTAGATTCAAACTCCAGAAGGCCGGCGGTTGCATCTACCCGGTGATGGCTGACAAACAGTGGAACAACATACCGGTAACACTGAGATCTAAAAGCTCCTACAGAACCTTCAACCAACACCTCAAAACATGGCTATTCACCCAAGAGCTTGAAAAATAACTCCCCACCATGCTGCACTTAGTATACTGACCTAGCAATATATTTTGTCCTGTCTCACTCACCCTGCATCGTTACACATATAGTTAGTCCTTCTGGCAACTATGTAACCCCCTCCACACGTAACCAGGCAATTACCCTGTGCTTTTTTGTATGATGACAACTAGCAACATCCAATACCGGTAATGATGTAACCACTTTTTTGTACTGCACAGTATTGTACTGAACTGATGTAAGACTGTAACTTTGACAACCGGCAACAATGTAACCTCAGCAACTGGCTTTGCGGGTCATATGTCAAGAAATGCTCCTAGATGCTGTTGGGCTATGAGCTCTATACAAATAACCAAATAAATAAATACATAATAAATGCCTGCCAATTAATCTATTTTTTGATGATATATAGGTTTCACCTATCCCATACAGGGAGGCTGTACAACTAGAAATAAATACAAGCGAGTAAGTGATCTGCTTTCTTTTCTGGTGCCATCAAGGGAAGTGCAATTATAAAATATGAGGAAGTCATCAAAAATAATGCTACACATCACATTACATGTGCAGAAAATAACTTGTGAATGATTGACAGAATTATGATAGAACAGTTGGAGGCTTTGAGTGGAGAATTAAAAAAGAAACTGCTCTGCCTACCAAAAAACATAAAACACTGGAAAAGTAACACTGTCTTACAAAATAAAGCATACATGACAATACTATTAGGGAAGATAATGCATACGTATAATCCAGAAATTGCAAATTGTAAAAGGATCTGTGGCATGTCTTCAGATGCTGTAATGTCTTTGATGACAGCTCTGCTTGTGAAATAATAAAAGCTAAACAAAAAGTGAGACAATATTACAAAAATTGGTTTAAGGCTCATAAAAGGACTATGATCTATCATAGATTGACTGGCATACCTAAAGTTATAGAAACGAACAATTCAAACAATTCATCTCAAAAGAGCATTCCCAGAAAAATTCCCTCCAGTTAAACTCCATATTCAAATATGATTGCAAGGAATATAGCAATACAAATATTTGTAAAAGGGAAAAGGACACATTAATAATGGCAGACATATTATTTATTTTTTCAGGAATCTTCTCTATGAACTATTTAAGGAAAATAATTACTAAATTTAAAAAGTCTTCAGCTCTGGGTCGTGGTGATATTGAAAATATTGTTATTAAAAAAACAGCCCACCTTATGCATGGAAAAATATAATCTTCCCTTCTACAATATAATCATAAAATCCCTCAACGTGGACAATATCTTTATACTTCCATCTTCAAGGGGGTTCAATCTGAAGATCCACTCTGCTATTGTTTATTATTATTACTAGTATAGTAAGGTCTTTATGTTTCTTTTGTTGAAGTAATTTGAAGTTCGGGTTAAAGCTACAATGATAATGCTAGCTTAACAAAACAAAAATGAGGAAAGGTGTGGGGACAGTAGATCTTTATATAACAAATGTTAAACACCTAGGCTTTTAAGGTATGTAATCTTCTTTTGTATACTGTGTTCTTGAATCTTACAGGGGCTTTTCGATCATGTGGGTCTAAGAAAGATGTGGGAAAAGTTACACATTTTGTGTGTGTCGATGATGGCCTCTTGAAATTAATTATTTTGCTGCATACACATGCAGTGGTAAAGGTTTTATTACTAGAGAAGGAATCTCCACAAAAGGTATAACATTTGATTGTGGCCTAAAACAAGGCTACACATTAGCACCCTGTTTTAATCAATTTCTATATCACTGACTAAGGAAAAGCTTTATAAGAAACCACCAATGTTCCTCCAAAGTTAGAATCAACCCATATTTTGTAGGATCGACCCATATTAGGTGAATGGCATATACCAATGACATTGTGGTGTTGGGTGTGACCAAGCAGGCTCTCCAGCACTGGTTTAGTGCCATCCGGCGATATCCCTCAAACACTCTTTGAATTTCAAATTTGATAAATCTAAGATCTGAATTTTAGAAAAAGCTAGATTTACTTGGAGTCTTAGAGGTAACAGATTAGACGAAGTGCATACATTTTTATATTTACAGGCTTGGTTAAACACAAAAAAACCTCAACTGTTACAATAGATTGGATTCTGAAAAAATCTATGGCTGTGAGAAGAGGGAATGATAATAACTGTGAGTGATTTTTGCTTGTGCCGCTGATCAAGGTCTATCCCCACAATTGTTTATAGGATGGATGCCAGGCTAAAAAATCAATCAAAATGAGTTTTGGTATTGGAGATAAGGCTCTAAGAAAATCACCTATAGGTCTACCTCTCTTGCCAAGTCACCAAGTATGAGCAGAACTAGTGTTCACATTGTTATACAACTTGGTGGTATTGAAGAAAGTCAAAGCAAATCAAATGTGCAGGAGAAAATACAGCATTTTAGGTGCAGGAAAGCAAAAGCAGTAATAAAATTGGCATTGGAATGTGATTTCTTCTTTTTAAATGTTGATTGCGACATACAGGGGTTAAATAATTTTGATGTAACATTGACAGCTCTAAAAGAAAAAAAGCATATACATTGGAATGTGTTGCTAACTACAAATGTATGGCAATCAATGTTTTACCAACCAAATACCTTGAAGTGTATCTGTTGTGTAGGAAGGTGCAGAATTATATTTTACGGATAAACAAATGCACTGACAGTCTCTGAGATTTTGTGTGACTCTGATAGACGTTTCAGGCATTCGGGGAGCATGATTACAATTACTGAAACAGGCAATGGATTTCTGATTATGCAAAGTAGAAGGCCAACTGGAAAATCCAAGACACCTTTTTATCGACTGTTCTTTGTGCATTTAGGTAACTTTGGAGATACACAGTTTGACTATGATCAACGGTTAACACATTTCAATGATTATTACTTTATTGCACATGTGGGGAAAATGTATACTTTTTTTCAGGTTTTAAAATTAATCGTTTAAAAAAAGATATTTGTATGTATGTGTGAAAGTTTATTTAAATGGTATCACAATGATAAATGAATATAAAGATACATTAATACATGCATAGATTGTTTTTTTGTCTTTTTGCACTGCTATATAAATGTTTCAATCAGAGGGGTACTCATTCAGGGAGAATTCAGCTTGTGATTTAGCAGACATTTTTTGTGAGGTGGTGAAGGTTTAAGGCACCTTTTGGAGGAGGTGGATGAGGGTGAGCCTTGCTGGACTGAGGGGTTGTAATGGTCCCAGAAAGCAATTGTTGAACCTTGGTTAGTCATTCCCCAAACAGGTATTGGCGTGCACATAAAAGTTTGTCTTCTTTGCAGAAATTTCAGTCACAAATCCATTGCGGTAAAACTTAAATTGAATTCTGAAAACATTAAGAACATGTTAAAAGGTAAACAACATTTTCATGATTTAAAAAAGAAAATTAAGGAAATAATGTGTTTATGATGTTTAAATACATTGAAGTTGCTTGCTTGATACAAATGTATATGCATGACATTTTGAATGAAAAAGGTGACGTTAAATTCAACCACTCATTAAAAATAGCAAAATATTTTTAAACTTATAAATATTAAGCAGACAAAATGGTTAAATATTGTTCTTAAAATGTAACTATTCAGCTTTATGAAGCTAGCAAGAGTTAAAGTGCATTTCTAAAATCAACCCTGGGGGAAGATTTTAGGAGGCCACCCTAGTTATGGTGAACAGAGAATCTCTGAAAGTTTAGCCAAAAACCTAATCATGGTCATGGTAGAGCAATTAAGGCATATTCTCAGGAGTGAGTGAAAGTATTCTAGGGCCTAAGTGAGCCCACACAGAATAACACACAATACTTCAGCTTAGAAGGTCAATGTTTAAAAATACAATTATTTGTTGTGCTTTTAATAACACGCTAAAAAAATGAAACTAACAGGTAGTATTATCACACATAGCCATATATCACAAATATATGCATTCACCAGTTCACTCACAATGCCTCAAACAATAATTACCATGTAACTCAGGTGAGTAATCAGGTGAAGATAAAATAAATAGAACCAGTACAATCCCAATTCCCTTTTACTTAAGAAGTTCAACTCTAAGATATATGGGGCCTAGAGTACAAAGGCCATAGTACAGGTTTCTCCAGGGAAGGCAGCCTCACAAAGGATGAAATGGGTGTGTGGTTATAATTTAAAATACTTTCAAACTATTTCAAAGTTAAATACATATGTGTACAAATACAGGTAACTACTCATCTCTATCCCAGTCCCAAAGCTAGCCCAGGGATAGGATACTTGACCTAGGTCCAATGTCAAAGGTAAACCCAGATGGAATTAGGGGACAAGGGTCTTTGCACCCAATGTTACCCTAGGGAATACAGCTGGTGACAGCAACAGTAAAGTTTGCTTAACCCCTGACTCTGATTGTCGCAGTTGACACTGTGGATAATCCGAGAATCGCTAGGGACATGATCTTCCATCCTTTGTTTGGATGAGGATTACCAAGAAGTTTAAGGTTCGGGGGGCTTCTACCGGTCAGGTCTGCCTGCAAGGAGCAATACCAGAATGATGAACAATGAAGACTGTCATGCTGTAGACCCCTTCAGAACACTTCACAGGACAGATGAAGATGAGTCCCAGTGACAGTCACCACTGGCAGTTGGTGACAGTCAATCTTCAATGCGTAGTCACAGAAGCAGCTCCAGCTCTGCCTCCTTTGATGATAAGATGCTGACATTTTGAGAGAAGGCGAGTTTTGGTACAATCTGTTGACCACCAGAGGCCTTACACGGAATGGTGACAGCTGCAGCCAGGTAGCCCACAAAGGACCTTGTCAGTCCAACAAGCAGTCCATGGACACTTTTGAAGGCTCTTGGAGAATGTAACTTTGAGTAGGTGGCGATACTAGTGGGTCCCACTGGTCCAAGGATAGAAGCACCAACAAAGGGCTTTGTGGATCAGGCAGAGGAGCTGGGATTCACCGGGAAAATGATGGGAGAGGATGCTGGCCTACTGCAGAAATTGTCCTTGCCTCATCAGCAGGCTGCTCTTCTTTGCAGGAATCATGGCTCCAAAGTAGTTCTGAAGAATGGCTGCAGAAGTCCTCCTTCTATCCAGATTTGAGACTGGAAGCAAGTCCAACCCCACCAATGGCAAGGATCTGCAACATTCAAATAGCCAATAGTTGTCCAATCAGAGACTAGTACTGGTTACACATTCACCCAGCAGCAGTCTCATTGGCACCAAGTGATATGGACTGGGACCAGACAGTCCCGGTCACCTCCCTTTGGCTCACACACACAAAGGCACACGAGCCCGTGAAAGCAACAGATTTCCTTGGGCAAATTCATGACCTTATATGGGATTTCCTTTAGTAGCCATTTGCAGTAAACACAAAGGTGCACAAGTGAAATAATGCAAAAATTGTAAACATTTTACTGCTGCTGCCAGTTTCTCTTAGGCACATATAAAAAAATTAACCAGAAACCCATAAGTTTCATGTTTAAGGAGATATAAAGTATCCCCATTGCAATGCACTGTAAGTGCTGTTCAAGTGACAAAATACAAGAACTCCAAAGAGAGAGATAGAGGGTCATTACACGTTTTCTGGTATCCCGGCAGTATTTCTGCCAGGTTACCGGCAAACATTTATACTGTTACCAGTACTTGTCTGCCAGTATTAATAGCAAATTCCCATTCCATGGAGACCCACATGGGGGGATTTACCAGTATTACCGGCAACGGTATTACCATGCCGGTAATACCAGCAGTTATTTGCCGGTAGGTGTCACATTTACCTCCAGCTTTTAGCTGGAGGTAAATCCTCCATCCCTACTGGCAAACTTATAGTTTGCCGGTCCAGTAAAAGTGCTGGTAAACATTATTCCCGGCACTTTAATACCAGACCCGCAAACTTGTAATGAGCCTGAGACAGTACTGATAGTCTTATGGACTAGTTTGTTTTACCATAACAATGAGTATAAGGGAAGGGACAGTTTCAAAATCAAGCAGACAAAAAAGTGTGTCTCATTGAAGTCAATGGAGGGAAATGTGCAAAGGAGAAAATCTTTCCTAACAGTAAGGACACATGCGACATCAAATTCAATGCAAGTTTGCACAAACTGCATAAAGATGTGCAGGGGTTCATTGTGTATGCCCTGCACTGTTACAATAATTATAAACATGAAACATAAAAGGCTTGCACCAGTGTTTACACTTATTTTTACTTACCACTCTGGGATTATGGTCATAACATTTTGTAATTGGAGTGGGAGAAGGGAATTGAAATACTGCTTTGCTTGTTGAACCTCTACTTTTCCCACCTGCATGAGATTTATGTAATGGCACAAAACAAAGGGCTTCCTCGGGAAGCTGCCCAATTATATTAGCTCTTAAATGAAGACACATTGATTAGGAATCCATTGTATATAGTTTGGAATCAGGGTGGCAGTGTCATATGAAGAAATCCAGGATGCATTGATACTAGGGTGATCTAGTTGCATACAGACTGAGCATTGCAGAGTGCAATGGTCAGTTGATGCAGTAAGAAAGAGTTGAGAAGTTGAGAAGTTGAGTCTCAGAGAAAAGAGACGAGGTGGATAGGTGGTAGGGGATGTGGTGTGCTTATCGGCTTTTCAGAAGTAGAAGGTGCAAGAGAGATGAATTAGTGGGTGTTTAGAGACGTGAGTTTTATGATAGGTATAAGAAAGGAGGAAGGTGTAGCATGATTGTAAAATCTTAGGCAGAAGTGAGTTAGATGACAAGTATCAGGAGCTAATACATTATAGGTGAGTACTGCAGTGACATGACAGTAAGTAGAAAGCTTTGGGCACTCACAGGTGGAGCAGGTAGGAAGGTAAAAGCAGAGAGGCTGGTCAATGGCTGGTCTTCACCCTTTACTTCCCACCCTTAACTGAAGGAGCAATAAAGGGTCACCCCTACAATCACCTTGAAAACGAAGAAAGTCCACTATTTTTAATTAGGGGATAATACACATCTTCACAAACAAGTACAACAAATATCCTAATACTGTACCAACACCCCTGAACTAAGTCCAAGCAATATTTATGTACCTGAGATAAATCCTCAGTTCACACCTTACACATATTCCTTCTTCGGGATCTAACATGTATTCAAAAATATTGTATTCAATGACTCAATACAGAAACACAAGCATGCCAAATGTACTTGAAAGTCCACGTGTGTAAAGTTAGTAACCGAAAACGTGCAAAACAAATCTCTTTTTCATTTTTTTATATATCCAATGTAGGACCCTAGTTCAAATAATTATCCCAAGAGAACAACAATTAATTCTGTGAGGCATCTTAGACTAGTTCATCTTCCTTCATGGCTAAGCTGCGTGTTTAGTTTTATTGTGTTTCCTGCCAAGCTATTAATCACAGGCCTGTGACAAATGGTCTTTACCCTTACAATCAATAGTTATCGGCTATATTAGAATAGAGAATTCACTCCCTCAACATGTTTTAAAAATATGTCAGCACAGGTGTTTCGGTCAAAAACTGCCCAGGTTACACCCATCCTTAGTGTCCCCATAGCAATATTATGTAGCCTTCATCAGAACAGAAGTCGTAGTGGATCGCACACGTGTTAAAGGAATGGTTCGGTCAAACATTTTTATTGTCCCTACGGTCGGCCATGTGTTTTTAAGCCTAAGTCGCTCGATTTTAGAAAAATTTCCTATGGACCTTATCCGAGTTTTCGTCCATTAAATGCATGCGAAAACAGGCACCAGGGTGCTGCCATTTTGTGATAATCCTATCACTTGCCCCATCGTCCTGGCTGACCTGCTTTTGCGGCACTAAATCATATCCCCCGGGCTGAGCCTGAAATTATCAAAACATTCATATTCCCCGCCTCTCTCCATGACGTTACTGTGCTGGGCAAACGCGCCCAGTCGTCTTCTACGCGACTTCACACAGAACCCGGAAACCAACACAGATCAACTCACAACACAGCGCGCCACAATTCGGAATATGAAACTGTACTTTAAAATTAAACAGTAAAACTGTACATTTGGTAAAGTACATTTATTTGACATTAAATGTTTAGAGAATATTCAGCAATTGGCATATTTAATCGGAATGGATTTTATTTTATTTTCTCTCGATCCGCAAATCCCGAAAAGTTTATCGTGAGTCACGCGCTGTTCCTTTATGGTTCAAAGGGTGTTGGTTTTCATTAAAAGAAGCACTTTGGACGCAAGGTGAATCGCAAGACTGGTCCATCAACTAGGCACTAGGCCACCGTAAAGGTCGATATGTTGCTTCTAGCCGCTAGTACCACGTAAGGGCATATGGCCCCTTGGTGATCGTCCTATAAGATGGTTAATGTAGTGCAGTTGTTTAAAAGAAGCTGCAGCTGGTGGTTGAAAAATCTGTCTGCCGGGGTCTGGAATAGGTGGCAGTGGCAGTACGGTAGGATGTAACTGTTTAGAAAACATAAAAATTGAAATTAGTCTCACCAGCCGATCTTTATTACTATTATTCATTTTATTTATTACGGGCGAGCTGAAACTATTTGCTTGCGAGGATAGTGCAATGGAGTATGTTCGGCTCTAAAAGCAATGCGAAAAACGAACGAAATAAATCGAGGGAAACAAACAAACTAATGATTTTTTTTACCGTTGAACCACTGAGAAACGACTGATTGTCTACATGCGTGTCGAATGGGTACATGCATGCCCATGTGCCCGGTAGAAAGACGATCCCACAAATGTTGTACTTGCTCTTCATTCATTCATTCATTCATTCATTCATTCCAGTATAAAAGCGTCTAAAGAGTTACTTACATTATATTTGCCATTTCAATTGTATCTCTGCGTAATGCAATCCGTAAATCCCACTGTGTTCGTGCCAACGATTTTTCATATACTGAACTAACATGAAACTCGGTCTAGTTTCAGAATTTTCAGCCTTATCATCTCTTACGTTATTGCCCCCCTCTTTCAAATGAAGTCCTTTCGGCATGGTCCCTGTCTCTCAAGGTCAAAAAACAATAGAACCTTATACTGCCAGTGCAATTCGCGGGCCTCTTCAGCCCGCGAGCAAAAAATCAAAGCCGCTGACCTTCACTCTGCATGAGCGTACATTCTTACTTTGCAACATCCTGTCTAAAGCCATCTGTGAGAACTTGAATTTTCGACTCCATGTTTGTACTAGGCCTCAATGTGCAAATGCGAACTGGCTTCTCTCCCATCTGCAACGCCTCCCTTGGCGCGTTCTACGGCCCCCAATTTTGTCCTCGTTGTCCGTGAGCTTTGCAGCCCTAGAGAACCATAACTATGGAGACATTGACTTTTTGGGGGAAGGTCAGGGAAAGTATAAAGTACCCGAGGAGTTGAGTTGAAAGTGAGATTTATTGTTTATTTGTTTTATTATTTGCAATACGCAAGCCTTCCCTCGGTTAACAGTGCACAGCATTTACATGAGATTGCGAAACTTAGTTACAGCAACAAAAATATATACATACACATATTCACAAGGTCAGCGATATGAGGTGAATAGAGAGAGAAGTCAAAGATGACACCCATGTTGTTCGACACCCAGGATGGTGAATGGAGGGTTTAGGGTTAGCATACTTTGTAACATTATTTTCAAAAAGACAATCAGATTACAATGATTTATTTAAACCGGTATTTGAACTTCTCAACAAGCTCTGCTTTGGGTGGACATGGCACAGTGGCAATGTTTGGTGGCAATGCATCAGTGCTCTGCACAGAAACGCTCAAAAGTCCATATCTGTGCTTCTCTAGTACACTAACAATAAGGCCTTTAACAAAGTCGAACTCCATTTTCTCATATACTGGTTTTACCCCCCATTTCTTAGTTCTTTTTCTAAAGGTCGTAGTGTAGCGAGGCATCCCTACATTTCCCGTAGTCCTAGACTGTTCACGGCCACATTCTCGTTATGGCCAAGACCGCTAGTAGAGTCCTATGTTTCATGCCCTGTAAGCTGAAATGCAATCGCTTTGGCCTGTACTGTGGAACACCTCCAATTCTCCTGTGTGACATATTTCTGTCAGTCCCCTCAAATCTCTTGATAGAGTTTTATTGAAAACAATCTTCTCAATGGCTTTGTGTGTAGGTGAAGATGCAATCAACCACTTCTTTTTCCGTGCCTCCTCTGTGGAAAAAGGGCCATGTTCACATTGGTGTAAATGTTTTTTTGTCCAGCGGTGAAAGTTGGTACAGTGGTGCATCAGTGACTGCCATTTTTCAAGTAGGATTTCCACTGACCCTTCACAAGTTTTGGAGCTCCACCAAAGATTGTTGCTGATAGACTGGGACCACTGTGAAATACTTTCAAAATCTTTTTTTTTTCCCTGCAGCCGAGATTTTCTTATTGATTAATTTAGCAAGATGCCATACGTCAAATTGATGTTTAATTTGTGGGATCTGCTCTCTCATTGTCTTGGCAATTGAAACGTGTCTGTCCATGGCTATGAGGTTGATGTGCATTCCCCTTGATTGTAGATATAGCAATGATTTTATAAATCCTAGTTTCTCCATGGCGACGGAGGATTTACATTGGGACACCTGCACGACCACCGAACTCACAATTTTCTTACTATCCATGTCCTGAAAGTGGTAGGTGCAGTACTTGGCAGAAAATCCAGTGCTGTCGCACTGTCCATCGCTGGCTAGTCTGAATCGTTTCCCTTCGAATGTACTTGCTAGAGACAATTGTTCAATTTTCCAAGCATCACTAATGGCCGGAAACAGATAATCATGTTGGTATTTGTAGTACTGCATTTTAGAAATGAAATGGAGTCCCACAAACTGAAAGAAAGACTCTAACTTTCTAAAACTGGATGCACTAAAAAGTGAGGCAGCTGCACACAGTAGATTGCCTGCTGGCAGCTTCCCCAGCATCGGTTGTGCAGACGATGAGAACGCATGATTTAATCTACAGGCAGCATGTATTTTGACATTACTGCCTTGTTTTTGACGAGTCCCATGAATCAATGGCTCCCCACATACTTCCCCTCCAACTGAATGCCCACATTTCAGCATACTTACAATATCCATCAAACAACTGTCGAATACTATGTATTTGCCCTCTTTCATTAGACTGTCATCCGGCGTGAAAGTTGTTTCGTACTGTGCCGTTGAGGACATATCAACAAATTTGAAAGAAATATTGCTGTTATCAAGTTCTGATGCGTCGTTGGGTGCTGCTGCTGGTTCATTCTCTGTCATTTCAACATCTGTTACTTCAGCATTGATGGGAGAACACAACAATGTCGACAGCTTTTTGGGTGGAATTTTTGTGGTGGGTGTAGATTGTGTGAATTTATCTGCGACTACTTCAGAGCTATCTTCAATATAATTCAGTATCATCTTCTTTTGGTGGTGCAGTCGAACTGTAGCAATGGTCCAATACATCTTTACTGGATTCTCCGAACACATTCAATTCATGTTCTGGCCATTGGACATGAGCATCTCGAGTCTCAACACGCCACGTCTGAATTAATAGTTCCTCCATAGTGTAAATGTTCTGGCAAGCAACATCTCTCATTTGCTTCACTGTCTGTGTATGTATAGTTCGTACACCCACGGGTAACTAGAGGACAGATTGGAAAAGGGATGTTCATTTTAAACACAATATAAAGTATAGTACAATTGACATAATATAGTCCCCAACACAAAACAATTCCTAAAATTATGAACTGTTTGTAACTAACCTTATTTTTGTTTCTTTTCTGTGCAACTTTCTTAACTAGAACTTCAACATCTGCACGCTGTTGATCCGCATGTCTTCCCTTCCTCTTGCGCTGCAACAACTATATTTTCTGGATCCGCATAGACAGCACGGAATGACGCTCCATCGACTCCCTGAAACATGGTGCTTTCATTACTATGTATCACAATATTGAAAACATAAAACACACCTGAGGACGAACACACAGGTACATCTCAATAGCTAAACACGAATTAAACATCCTGTAGAATAATCAAACGACAAGTATTCGAGCTCTCATGATCTAGTTCGATGGAACTGTCAGTATTCATACCTCTGGCTCTGCATGGACTGCCATGAATGGTTGTATTGGAGAGGAGGCATCAGCAACTCCCTGAAACACAGTACTTGCATTAGTATGGTTTTCAATATTGGAAACATGACACACACTTGGGGTCGACGGCACAGGTACTTATAAAGAGATAACCACAAATGATGCATTGTCTAAAAGAATCAAGGAATATCTAAATATGATCAGATTTCATTGACTTATTTCTACGATTTATTTACATCTGCATCATCTAAATGGGATGTTGTTATTGTAGTGGAAGCTCCGTTGTCTCCCTGAAACACAGTACTTGCGTTAATAGGGAAGAAAGTATAGCAAATGGAATCACGTTATATGATGACGCTCGATGAAGCTGTCAGTATCCATACCTCGTGCTGCCGAAGAATATGTAGGGATGTTGTAAATGTAGTGTGCACTTCCGAAAGCTGTTGTGCCGATTCGTATAAGCAAGGTCCCGCTTCCACTTCCCCTGGAATTACTTGAATGTCAGGCTCTGCATCAAGTGTAGGGGCTGACGCTCCATCAACTACCTGAAAGATAGTACTTGCATTAGTAAGGATTACAATAATGAAAACATAACACACACTTGGGGTCGACCGCACATGTACATATCAATAGCTAACCACGAATGAAACATTGTGTAGAACAATCAAACGACAAGTATTCCAGCTCTGATGATCTAGTTCAATGGAGCTGTCAGTATCCATACCTCGTGCTGCTGAACATCTAGGGATGTTGTCAATGTGGTGGATGCTTCAGCATCTCCCTGAAAGACAGTACTTGCATTACTATGGATAACACTAATCATAACTGAAAACAAACACCAGTGGACGATAACTAAGGTGTATATAAATTGGAAAGCACAAACCAAACATTTGGTAAAATAATTACACGATACAATAAAAATATTACTTGACATGCACAAAACAAGTCTGTAGCGGAATAGCCAAGTAAGATTACCTGATACGCTCTAGAAGTGGTTGATAACTGCAAGCACGTCACGAATGTAGAATGTTCTTGCTTCAGATTCAAGGGATAGTCAAGCAGCTGTAAAGGTAAATTATTGATTGATAATGAAATGCAAATATTAAAAATTGCCATGTAAGCAGACAAAATACTTGAGAGTAATGCTATTGAAAATGCGCAATATAGCACAGTTAGCTGTGCCCATGTATAGATTTCGTTTGTGGGTTATGAAATCGAAAAAGAATATATTGATAAATGTCATTATTCAAAAAGCTATACACTCATATCAATGTCGAAAGTATTACAAGGGACACAACACCTAAAATATCAATGAATCCATTTGGCTACCTACACACTACCGCAAGGCCTAAAGCTAAATCCGGAAACTTGACTCACCAGTGGCGGAATGTGGACGAATAGAGTGGAATAGCGTTCCCGAGCAATTTTCGTGTCGTTCGCCGTTTATTCTTCTTTGTTACCCAAGATGTTGTGTACATGTTCGAGGAAAAGTGCCGGCTGCATATGCGGTATCAATCACCCCTCTTGTCCTCTAAAACTTGTTGGACACTAATTTCCAGCTCATCCAGTGGCTATCCGCAATGTCTGACCCATTCTCTTATTCGATCAACAGATTTCGGGAATACATGCATTGTAGTGGCTTCAGATTTAGCATGGGTCTTCGAAGGGCAACCGCTAATCGAACAGGCAGGCATTGTTGAAAATTCTGAAAAGTAAATATCGACATTATTATACAATCTTGATGAATAAAAATGTGATACAAAAGTAAATGAACCATACAATGTTCAATGCAAGGTTTGTTTTGGCCGCAGGAACTATACCAGTTCATGTGCGGCTTAGTATTTGCATAAATTGCAGAAATGTATAAATGATATGACTAAACTCTGAACATGTGACTCGTCCCTTGGATGTTCTGTCTTGCACGAGAAGGAAACATGCTTACATTATAGACTGGACCCCCGAAGGATGAAATTCGATGACAATTGACACAGATGAAAATAAATAGATCTATTGATAGCATAACAATGGAAACTCAAGTCAATATCAATGAAACCAATGAACATAGCACTATTGAGTACTCTACTCGCAAATAGATAGAAATTTAAAAATCAACAAAATATGACTAGGATACATGGCCTTACCTTGACCAACAAACAGTTGGATTCAGCAAGCAGAGCAGTATGTTGCAGGAGAACAGGTAGATGGCCACAGGTAGCACACTGATGAGTTTGCTCGAAGCGGTCACAGAAGTTCATGGATAGCACGACGATGAGCAGATTAGCATAGATCTCAGTGGTTTTCAGGTAGCACGTTCAGGAGTTGACTTGCACAGCACAGAGATGTTCTCATGAGACATATCAAGTGGTTTATAAAGTATTACAAACAGGGGTGTGTTTGTGAATGAATGATGTGTGTATGTCGTGGTATTATGTGGTTTGCCAGGGGCTGGCCAGCGTGAGGGGGGGTCCTGACCGGACACACGGGTCTGAGGAGGCCATGTGAGTGATGGGCCCTTGGCGTGGGAAACCTTTTGAAGTGTACATGCTGTTTGGCACCTTGGCCGTTCGCGCCCCTGACAGCCCCCTATGGCAGCGCGCATCCACTGGTGCGAACCGCCTTTGATAGAGGGGGGCGGAATGGATGGGCCTGGGGCATGCAGATAAGGCACAGGAAGACTGCTGAATGGAGACACACTTATGTGGATTGCAGGGGGGCGGCCTGCTTCAAAGGGGAGCCCTGCTTGGAGACACAGAGTCTGAGGAGGCCATGTGAGTGATGGGCCCTTGGCGTGGGATACCTTTTGAAGTGTACATACTGTTTGGCACCTTGGCCATTCGCGCCCCTGACAGCCCCCCATGGCAGCGCGCATCCACTGGCGCGAACTGCCTTTTATAGAGGGGGGTGGGATGGATGGGCCTGGGGAGTGCAGATAAGGCACAGGAATATTGCTGAATGGAGACACACTTATGTGGATTGCAGGGGGGTGGCCTGCTTCAAGGGGGAGCCCTGCCTGGAGACACGGAGTCTGAGGAGGCCATGTGAGTGATGGGCCCTTGGCGTGGGATACCTTTTGAAGTGTACATGCTGTTTGGCACCTTGGCCTTTCGCGCCCCTGACAGCCCCCCATGGCAGCGCGCATCCACTGGTGTGAACCGCCTTTGATAGAGGGGGGTGGGATGGATGGGACTTGGGAGTGCAGATAAGGCACAAGAAGACTGCTGAATGGAGACACACTTATGTGGATTGCAGGGGGGCGGCCTGCTTCAAGGGGGAGCCCTGCCTGGAGACACAGAGTCTGAGGAGGCCATGTGAGCGATGGGCCCTTGGCGTGGGATACCTTTTGAAGTGCTCATGCTGTTTGGCACCTTGGCCGTTTGCTCCCCTGACAGCCCCCCATGGCAGCGCGCACCCACTGGACTTGTTGTTATGGACTTTTGTTTTTGTTAAACTAACCACTTTTTTATACTTTATATAGTTATACTTCGTCTTTGATAGGGGAGGAGGGTGGATGGATGGATGGATGGGCCGGTGGGCGTGCAGACAAGGCACAGGAAGACTGCTGAATGGAGACACACTTGATTCATTTAAAAAATCAAAACAACCGTTGTTAAAATATATGTGGTGTTTTATTTTGTTTCTTTTTTTGATGGCACAAAAATACAAAACTTTACACATTGTACAGGTCAGGTGACAGCACAGGGAGGGAAAATCCCCTGTACTGACCGCTGTCACTCGGGAAAGTTTCTCTTATGGCACGAACGGCACATGCGGGTATTACTCTTCGAATGCGGTGTCCAAGCCTCCCATGAAGCCACCATGTAAAGGAACGATAGGCCACCAGCCGGTACCACCTGTGAAAAATAATGATAAAACTGTTTTTAAGTGACTAAGATAAGTTGATTAAACATTTGTTGTCAATAACAATTCTTGTAACTAATGGCATTCTGCTCGGACAAATGCTATCTAGACACTGCACACTATTGAATGACTTTCATGCGTTACAATGATATGTAGATGTAATTTTGGATATAGGAGACGACCATGAAATAGTAGTGGCATCACAAGCAGATTATACTTACTTGTTACTCAGATTACGAGGATGAACAGTTGCGCGAAGTTCGTGCATAAGCACCATCATTATCCTCAACACGGACCGAGTGAGGCAGGCTGCCCTGAAGTCTGGCAGCTCGGTGATGCATTGTGGTCGTGGCTCGCCTTCCGAAATGTAGGCCACGCATCTCGAGTTTTCACAGCAGCAGCAGTTCTCCTCCTCGGTTGGCATTAGCTCGCACCAATTGCATGTGCACCAGGTGGAAACACCGTCCATGCGACTAGGTCCAGTGTCTTCATCCATTGATTCGTCCTGCCAACTGCCGTCCGAAGCCCCATCGTTTTCGCGTGTTTCCCTTTCCAGTAGTTCCTCCTCGGTATACTCGGGCTCGTACATGAAGGGCATTATTGTAGCCATTGTGTGGTAAACAAACTAAAATAATTTAGAGCGATGTTACAGGTGTTCACACAGGCTACAAGCGGTAAAGGTAGCTGACCAGACTACAGAAACGAGTCACAGAATTCTCAAAGTAACACAGAGAGAGGAATGGAATCGAAAATCTGCTGCTGTGTGTTGTGAAATGGTCTGTTTATACTTATTGAGGAAAGAGGCGTCTTGCCATTTCAATGGCGACACATCATTAGCTGAAGCGCAGCAATTGTTGACACAAGACGTGCTTTGGCGTTGTGAAATGGGTGGTACGCGTCTGCTGATGACAGGCTCAGAGGCGGGGGATATGATTTAGTGCCGCAAAAGCAGGTCAGCCAGGGCGATGGGGCAAGTGATAGGATTATCACAAAAAGGCAGAGCCCTGGTGCCTATTTTCGCGTGCGTTTAATGGATGAAAACTCGGGTAAGGTCCATAGGAAAATTTTCTAAAATCGAGCGACTTAGGCTTAAAAACACATGGCCGACCCGTAGGGACAATAACATTTTTTGACCAAACCATTCCTTTAAAGACCCTTCAATTGGCTGCTGTTTCCAAATGTCCAATATGCCTACAATCAATAATATGCAGCTTATTTAACTAAGTCTATAAAATGTGCTTAAATGTTTTATTTACAAAAAAACATTCTTGTGCAAACATAGATAAGCCACCATTGGACTGACTTAGTAAGTGCTAGTGTAAAGACATCTTGAGTATTTGGAATTCAAAATTGTATTATTCAGTAATAAACAATGGTGTGCACCTAAAAATGATGGAAAAGAACAGCCCCCTTAGGCACATCATAAGGCATTACAAATGTCACCAGACTAAAGGGAAAAATGTATACAATCAGAGATGGAATTGTAATCTGAATCTGTACTTTAAAGTGTGCACACTTAGTTTGAAAGCTCGCAAAAAGTGTCCTAGAATTCGTTTTTTCCTCCTGTGCCAAATACTGAATTAGCTTGACTCTCTGACTTTCTAAAATCATGGCTAGATTGTGACACACACATACACACACAACCTCGCAAACCTTGCAAACACGTTTCTTGTTTCATCAGCAGCATAGATTATTACGCCTAACGGTACATTTCCAACTGAAAGGCCCACACATAGCACCAGTTACCTAGCGATCTGTGAGAGATAATTTGAGCAACACAATAATGCTGCCTATTAAAGATTTGTTTAAATTCATGTCCACTAGCTTGACATGGGAAAAGAAAAAAAGGTTTGCTTTAATGTTGTTAGCAAAAGGTTAACTTCATGCATTGCACTGATCTGTGAGTTTATCAAACAGCATATTTATTTCATCTTGATGTGCTACATGACTTCTGCCCTGCAGGAGTACAATGATGAGGAGTAGCTAAACTGCTTACTCAGCCCTCACACTTCTACCAAATAATAGTCATCCTAATCATAATGGTAAAGCAGGCACTGCTAAGTGATATTCCTCCTTCTCCTTTTATGGTAACGTGGGCTGAGGGGAGGCGTGTGGAAGTGAACTAGTAGCAACCCAGGTGCAGCAGTCCAAAAGGCATGTTAAATCAAGGTTCTATAAACATATATATATATATATATATATATATATATATATATATATATATATATATATATATATATATATATATATATATATTCAAAGTAAAACCGAAAAACCCCTAAAATTCGCCAGTTATGGTAAGCTAAGCAACCATAACTCGAGCCACCACCGTGCACTGCTAAGACTAACACCCAGGACATCAAAGATGACATCACAAATGTCATTGATGACATCACTGATGACATCACATGTGCATTTACCTTTCATGAAAAGTCTGTACAAGGGGTTCTTATTGTAATGTTAATAAAAAAAGTTTCAAGGACCATTGGAATAAATATCAAGTGGTAATTAGTGCATTAAGCAATGCATTGATATATATAGCATTCTATTATGAAGTTCCATCCAGTATACTAAGGTACTCATGTAGAAACATAGGCATTGTGTGCAGCATGCATGATGGAGGTGCAATATTCATAAGCTTGCCATTTTGAATAGTGAAATGATAACTGTTTTCTTATTAGAGTTTTGCGTACTGTGAAACATGTGATAAGTAGGTAATAAAATCCACTTACTACATACTTGCATTATTATAGACAAAACACAAAGAGAAAAGAACACATACAAATATGGGTATATACACGGAAAGTGAAGTAAGTAAAAAAAGCAGAAGTAGAGAAGTAGTAGCGGAAACAATTCATAACCTAACTGATTATCTTCATGCAGAGAAATGATTACTCTGTTTCAAAGCTGTTATTTACCCTATGTATAGGTATCACATGATGTGACAGGACCCTAAGGAAAGTAGTGTGAGTACAATGTATACAAATATGAGCATATGCAGGGAAAGTACAGTAATAAAAAAACAACAGATCTATCAGAAAGTGCTGATAACTCTACTGATTATCTTTATGCACAAAAAGGATTGCTGTTTTTCAAGCTTGTGTCTTCCCCTATGTATATGTTTCATATGATATGACTGGACCCTAAGGGAATTACTGTAAGAACATACTTGAAGGATAAGTGTACAAATATAGTAAGTTTTCAATTTTTAGGTCCTGACTGTTACTGAAGAAAACCATGTGGCCTAGATATGTTAGTAAAGGAAAAAAGGGGGAGCCAGACATGTGATGTCATCAGTGATGTCATCAATGACATTTGTGATGTCATCTTTGATGTCCTGGGTGTTAGTCTTAGCAGTGCACGGTGGTGGCGCGAGTTATGGTTGCTTAGCTTACCATAACTGGCGAATTTCAGGGGTTTTTCGGTTTTACTTTGAACCATAACATCCCTTTAACCAAGTTTTTTCATTGAATTTCATAGGTTTTTAGTAGCGCAACTTAACCATAACGTCCCTTTAACAAAGATTTTTTACTGAATTTCATAGGTTTTTATCAGTGCAACTTAACGATAAAGTCACTTCAACACATTCTTTTTTTACTGAATTTCATAGTTTTTTATTAGTGCAATGTAACCATAACGTCCTTTTCAATGGAGGAAGACCACTAGCATCCTAGGTTCTCAAAGTGGGAACCCGGGGTGGTAAAAAAAAGATTTTTCTTCCCAAACCAGGACACCGCAGGCAGGCGTCCCGGTGTAGGAAGGAACATTTTTTACCAAGATGGACACCAGGGAAAGGGAAGGCAGTGTGTATAAAGAGAACACAACAGGGCATCGGCAGGGGGTCGGGAAGACCAGGAGAGAGACACGGGGCATGAGTGGGGGGTAACACGAGGGAGACACGGGGCATGAGCAGGGTGTGGAAAGAAGGGAGACACAGGGCATGAGCGGGAAAGAAGGGAGACACGGGGCATGAGCGGGGGCTGGGGGTGAACAGGGGAGACACGAGCCATGAGCGGGGGGAAAAGGAGGGAGACAGACACAGAGCATGAGCGGGGGTGGAGGTGAACAGGAGAGACACGGGGCATGAGCGGGGGTAGGGCAAGGTGGGGCCCCTACCCCCGCTCATGCCCCGTGTCTGCCCTGTTCCAACAGAGCAGACACGGGGCATGAGCACGGGGTGGGGAGGAAGAAGGGAGACACGGGGCATGAGCGTGGAGTGGGGGGGAAGGAAGACACAGGGCATGAGCGGGGGGTGGGGGGAAAGAAGGGAGACACGGGGGGCATGAGCGGGGTGTGGGGGGAACAAGAGATCAACAAGGGGCATCATAGGAGGGGGTGACAAGAGGAAGACACGGGGCATGAGCAGGGGGTGGGAAGGAACAGGAGGAAGACGCGGGGCATGAGCGGGGGGTGGGGGGTACAGGAGACAGACACGGGGCATGAACGGGGAGAGGTGGGGGGTACAGGAGACAGACACGGGGCATGAGCGGGGGGTGGGGGGCAACAGGAGAGAGACACGGAGCAGGACATTTCGGGGCGGCCGGTTCGGCACGGAACGATTTGGCGCGGCCGGTTCGGTGCAGGAGCTGGTTCGGCGCTGCACGGCGCGACAGCCCGCACCGAATTGGCCGCACATAAATGTCCTGCGAGTTCTTCATGCAGGCACCAGAGCCACGCAGAGTACACAGCCGGGCCCGCGAAGTTGGGGGCTGTGCTGCTCGGAGCAGTCTGCTCCGAGCAGCTCAGCCCCCACCCTCGTGAGCCCGGCAGATCAATTCTGCTCTGTGCGCCGCACCCCAGTGCACATCACCTGCTGTTAGGGAAACATTCAGCGCAGTGCACTGAAAGTGCGAGTTTCAACTTCATCCCACACTATTTTAAAATGAAACCGCTCTAAAACAGTTTCATTTTAAAATAGTGTGGGGTGAAGTTGAAACTCGCATTTTCAATGCACTGCACTGAACGTTTCCCTAAACAGCAGGCGATGTGCACTGGTGTGCCGCGTGCCAAAACATCCCATCGTCGAACCAGTGTCGCAGAAACGGGGTGTACGGGGCATGAGCGGCTGGGGGAACAGGAGACAGACACGGGGCATGAGCGGAGGGGGACACAGGAGAGAGACACGGGGCATGAGCGGGTGGGGGGAACAGGAGACAGACATGGGGCATGAGCGGGGGGTGGGGTGAACAACAGAGAGACACGGGGCATGAGCGGGGGGTGGAGGGAACAGGAGACAGACATGGGGCATGAGCAGGGGGTGGGCGGGTGGGGTAGACACACGGGGCATGAGCAGGGGTGGGCAGGAGAGGTAGACACACGGGGCATGAGCAGGGGGTGGGCGGGAGGGGTAGACACACGGGGCATGAGTGCGGGGTGGGCGGGAGGGGTAGACACACGGGGCATTACCGGGGGGTGGGCGGGAGGGGTAGACACACGGGGCATGAGTGGGGGTGGGCGGGAGGGGTAGACACATGGGGCATGAGCAGGGGGTGGGCGGGAGGTTTTAGACACACGGGGCATGAGCGGGGGTGGGTGGGAGGGGCAGACACACGGGGCATGAGCGGGAGGTGGGTGGGAGGGGTCGACACACAGGGCATTAGAGCGGGGTGGGTGGGAGTATTAGACACACAGGGCATGAGCGGGGGTGGGCAGGAGGGGCAGACACACAGGGATGAGCGGGGGGGTGGGCGGGAGGGGTAGACACACGGGGCATGAGCAGGGGGGTAGGCGGGAGGGGTAGACACTCGGGGCATGAGCGGGGGGGGGTGGGCGGGTGGGGTAGACACACAGCGCATGAGCAGGGGGGTGGGCGGGAGGGGTAGACACACGGGGCATGAGCAGGGGGGTGGGCAGGAGGGGTAGACACATGGGGCATGAGCAGGGGGGTGGGCGGGAGGGGCATGAGCGTGGGGTGGGCGGGATGGATAGACACACGGGGCATGAGTGGGGGGTGGGCGGGAGGGGTAGACACACGGTGCATGAGTGGGGGGTGGGCGGGAGGAGTAGACACATGGGGCATGAGTGGGGGGTGGGCAGGGGGGTAGACACACGGGGCATGAGTGGGGGGTAGACACACGGGGCATGAGCGGGGGGTGGGTGGGAGGGGTAGACACACGGGGCATGAGCGGGTGTGGGGGGGAGGGGAGAGACACATAGGGCATGAGCGGGGGGTCGGGGAAAGTGGAGAAAGGCACACAGGGCATGAGCGGGGGGTGGGGGGGGAGTGGAGAGAGACACACAGGGCATGAGCGGGGGGTGGGGGGAAGTGGAGAGAGACACGGGCCATGAGCGGGGGGTGGGTGGAAGTGGAGAGACACACAGGGCATGAGCGGGGGGTGGGCGGGAGGGGAGAGACACACGGGGCATGAGCAGGGGATGGGCGGGAGGGGAAGACACACGGGGCATGAGCTGGGGGGTTGGCGGGAGGGGTAGACACACCGGGCATGAGCGGGGGGTGGGCGGGAGGGGCTGACACATGGGGCATGAGCGGGGGGTGGGCGGGAGGGGTAGGCACACGGGGCATGAGCGGGGGTGGGCGGGTGGGGTAGACACATGGGGCATGAGCGGAGTGTGGGCTGGAGGGGTAGACACACGGCATGAGCAGGGGGTGGGCAGGAGGGGTAGACACATGGGGTATGAGCGGGGGGTGGGCGGGTGGGGTAGACACACGGGGCATGAGCGGGGTTGGGGGGGAGGGGAGAGACACATGGGGCATGAGCGGGGGGTAGGGGAGAAGTAGAGAGAGGCACACGAGGCATAAGCGGGGGGTGGGGGGAGAGACACACGGGGCATGAGCGGGGGGTGGGGGGAGAGACACACGGGGCATGAGCGGTGGGTCAGGGGGAGGGGAGAGGCACACGGGGCATGAGCGGGGGGTGGGGGGATTAGGGATAGACACACGGGGCATGAGCAGGGGGTGGGCGGGAGGGATAGACACACGGGGCATGAGCAGGGGGTGGGCGGGAGGGGTAGACACATGGGGCATGAGCAGGGGGTGGGCGGGAGGTTTTAGACACACGGGGCATGAGCGGGGGTGGGTGGGAGGGGCAGACACACGGGGCATGAGCGGGAGGTGGGTGGGAGGGGTCGACACACAGGGCATTAGAGCGGGGTGGGTGGGAGTATTAGACACACAGGGCATGAGCGGGGGTGGGCAGGAGGGGCAGACACACAGGGATGAGCGGGGGGGTGGGCGGGAGGGGTAGACACACGGGGCATGAGCAGGGGGGTAGGCGGGAGGGGTAGACACTCGGGGCATGAGCGGGGGGGGGTGGGCGGGTGGGGTAGACACACAGCGCATGAGCAGGGGGGTGGGCGGGAGGGGTAGACACACGGGGCATGAGCAGGGGGGTGGGCAGGAGGGGTAGACACATGGGGCATGAGCAGGGGGGTGGGCGGGAGGGGCATGAGCGTGGGGTGGGCGGGATGGATAGACACACGGGGCATGAGTGGGGGGTGGGCGGGAGGGGTAGACACACGGTGCATGAGTGGGGGGTGGGCGGGAGGAGTAGACACATGGGGCATGAGTGGGGGGTGGGCAGGGGGGTAGACACACGGGGCATGAGTGGGGGGTAGACACACGGGGCATGAGCGGGGGGTGGGTGGGAGGGGTAGACACACGGGGCATGAGCGGGTGTGGGGGGGAGGGGAGAGACACATAGGGCATGAGCGGGGGGTCGGGGAAAGTGGAGAAAGGCACACAGGGCATGAGCGGGGGGTGGGGGGGGAGTGGAGAGAGACACACAGGGCATGAGCGGGGGGTGGGGGGAAGTGGAGAGAGACACGGGCCATGAGCGGGGGGTGGGTGGAAGTGGAGAGACACACAGGGCATGAGCGGGGGGTGGGCGGGAGGGGAGAGACACACGGGGCATGAGCAGGGGATGGGCGGGAGGGGAAGACACACGGGGCATGAGCTGGGGGGTTGGCGGGAGGGGTAGACACACCGGGCATGAGCGGGGGGTGGGCGGGAGGGGCTGACACATGGGGCATGAGCGGGGGGTGGGCGGGAGGGGTAGGCACACGGGGCATGAGCGGGGGTGGGCGGGTGGGGTAGACACATGGGGCATGAGCGGAGTGTGGGCTGGAGGGGTAGACACACGGCATGAGCAGGGGGTGGGCAGGAGGGGTAGACACATGGGGTATGAGCGGGGGGTGGGCGGGTGGGGTAGACACACGGGGCATGAGCGGGGTTGGGGGGGAGGGGAGAGACACATGGGGCATGAGCGGGGGGTAGGGGAGAAGTAGAGAGAGGCACACGAGGCATAAGCGGGGGGTGGGGGGAGAGACACACGGGGCATGAGCGGGGGGTGGGGGGAGAGACACACGGGGCATGAGCGGTGGGTCAGGGGGAGGGGAGAGGCACACGGGGCATGAGCGGGGGGTGGGGGGATTAGGGATAGACACACGGGGCATGAGCAGGGGGTGGGCGGGAGGGATAGACACACGGGGCATGAGCAGGGGGTGGGCGGGAGGGTTAGACGCACGGGGTATGAGCGGGGGCTGGGCAGGAGGGGTGGGCATGAGCGGGGTGTGGGTAGGAGGGGTAGACACACGGGGCATGAGCGGGGGGTGGTCGGGAGGTGTAAACACACGGGGCATGAGCGGGGGTTGGGCGGTAGGGGTAGACACACGGGGCATGAGTGGTGGGTGGGCGATAGGGGTAGACACATGAGGCATGAGCGGGGGGTGGGCGGGAGGGATAGACAAATGGGGCATGAGCGGGGGGTGGGCGGGAGGGATAAGACACACGGGGCATGAACGGGGGGTGGGTGGGAGGGGTAGACACACGGAACATGAGCGGGGGTGGAGGGAGGGGTAGACACACGGGGCATGCGTGGGGGTTGGGCGTGAGGGGGAGGCACACGGGGCATGAGCGGGGGGGTGGGCGGGAGGGGTAGAGACACGGGGCATGAGTGGGGGGTGGGCGGGAGGGGTAGACACATGGGGCATGAGCGGGGGGTGGGCAGGAGGGGTAGACACACGGGGCATGAGTTAAGGGGTAGACACACGGGGCATGAGCGGGGGCGTGAGCGGGGGGGTGGGCGGGAGGGGTAGACACACGGGGCATGAGCGGGGGGTGGGCGGGAGGTATAGACGGGCGGGTGGGCAGGAGGGGTAGACACACGGGGCATGAGCGGGGGGTGGGCGGTCGGTGTAGACACATGGGGCATGAGCGGAGAGTGGGCAGGAGGGGTAGACACACAGGGCATTAGAGAGGGGTGGCTGGGAGTATTAGACACACAGGGCATGAGCGGGGGTGGGCAGGAGGGGTAGACACACAGGGATGAGCGGGGGGGTGGGCGGGAGGGGTAGACACACTGGGCATGAGCGGGGGGTGGGCAGGAGGGGTAGACACACAGGGCATTAGAGAGGGGTGGGTGGGAGTATTAGACACACACGGCATGAGCGGGGGTGGGCAGGAGGGGTAGACACACAGGGATGAGCAGGGGGGTGGGCGGGAGGGGTAGACACTCGGGGCATGAGCGGGGGGGTGGGCGGGTGGGGTAGACACACAGCGCATGAGCGGGGGGGTGGGCGGGAGGGGTAGACACACGGGGCATGAGCAGGGGGGTGGGCAGGAGGGGTAGACACATGGGGCATGAGCAGGGGGGTGGGCGGAGGGGCATGAGCGTGGGGTGGGCGGGATGGATAGACACACGGGGCATGAGTGGGGGGTGGGCGGGAGGGGTAGACACACGGGGCATGAGTGTGTGGTGGGTGGAAGGACTAGACACATGGGGCATGAGTGGGGGGGTGGGCTGGGGGGTAGACACACGGGGCATGAGCGGGGGTAGACACACGGGGCTTGAGCGGGGGGTGGGTGGGAGGGGTAGACACACGGGGCATGAGCGGGTGTGGGGGGGAGGGGAGAGACACATAGGGCATGAGCGGGGGGTGGGGGGAAGTGGAGAAAGACACACGGGGCATGAGCGGGGGGTGGGGAGGAAGTGGAGAGAGACACACAGGGCATGAGCGGGGGGTGGGGGGAAGTGGAGAGAGACACGGGCCATGAGCGGGGGGTGGGTGGAAGTGGAGAGACACACAGGGCATGAGCGGGGGGTGGGCGGGAGGGGTAGACACACGGGGCATGTGCAGGGGGGTGGGCAAGAGGGATAGACACATGGGGCATGAGCAGGGGGGTGGGCGGGAGGGGCATGAGCGTGGGGGAGGCGGGATGGATAGACACACGGGGCATTAGTGGGGGGTGGGCGGGAGGGGTAGACACACGGTGCATGAGTGGGGGTGGACGGGAGGAGTAGACACACGGGGCATGCGTGGGGGGTTGGGCGGGAGGGGGAGACACATGGGGCATGAGCGGGGGGGTGGGCGGGAGGGGTAGAGACACGGAGCATGAGCGGGGGGTGGGTGGGAGGGGTAGACACATGGGGCATGAGCGGGGGGTGGGCAGGAGGGGTAGACACACGGGGCATGAGTTAAGGGGTAGACACACGGGGCATGAGCGGGGGGGCGGGAGGGGTAGACACACGGGGCATGAGCGGGAGGTGGGCGGGAGGGGTAGACACACAGGGCATTAGAGCGGGGTGGGTGGGAGTATTAGACACACAGGGCATGAGCGGGGGTGGGCAGGGGGGATAAACACACAGGGATGAGCGGGGGGTGGGCGGGAGGGGTAGACACACTGGGCATGAGCAGGGGGGTGGGCGGGAGGGGTAGACACTCGGGGCATGAGCGGGGGGTGGGCGGGTGGGGTAGACACACAGCGCATGAGCGGGGGGTGGGCGGGAGGGGAAGACACACGGGGCATGAGCAGGGGGGTGGGCAGGAGGGGTAGACACATGGGGCATGAGCAGGGGGGTGGGCGGAGGGGCATGAGCGTGGGGTGGGCGGGATGGATAGACACACGGGGCATGAGTGTGTGGTGGGTGGAAGGACTAGACACATGGGGCATGAGTGGGGGGGTGGGCTGTGGGGTAGACACACGGGGCATGAGCGGGGTTAGACACACGGGGCTTGAGCGGGGGGTGGGTGGGAGGGGTAGACACACGGGGCATGAGCGGGTGTGGGGGGAGGGGAGAGACACATAGGGCATGAGCGGGGGGTGGGGGGAAGTGGAGAAAGACACACGGGGCATGAGCGGGGGTGGGGAGGAAGTGGAGAGAGACACACAGGGCATGAGCGGGGGGTGGGGGAAGTGGAGAGAGACACGGGCCATGAGCGGGGGGTGGGTGGAAGTGAAGAGACACACAGGGCATGAGCGGGGGGTGGGCGGGAGGGGTAGACACACGGGGCATGAGCAGGGGGGTGGGCAGGAGGGGAAGACACATGGGGCATGAGCAGGGGGGTGGGCTGGAGGGGCATGAGCGTGGGGTGGGCGGGATGGATAGACACACGGGGCATGAGTGGGGGGTGGGCGGGAGGGGTAGACACACAGTGCATGAGTGGGGGGTGGACGGGAGGAGTAGACACATGGGGCATGAGTGGGGGGTGGGCAGGGGGGTACACACACGGGGCATGAGCGGGGGGTCGGTGGGAGGGGTAGACACACGGGGCATGAGCGGGTCTGGGGGGGAGGGGAGAGACACATAGGGCATGAGCGGGGGGTGGGGGAAGTGGAGAAAGACACACAGGGCATGAGCGGGGGATGGGGGGAAGTGGAGTTCGACACACAGGGCATGAGCGGGGGGTGGGGGGAAGTGGAGAGAAACACGGGCCATGAGCGGGGATGGGTAGAAGTGGAGAGACACACAGGGCATGAGCGGGGGGTGGGCGGGAGGGGAGAGACACACGGGGCATGAGCGGGGGATGGGCGGGAGGGGTAGACACACAGGGCATGAGCTGGGGGATTGGCGGGAGGGGTAGACACACCGGGCATGAGCGGGGGGTGGGCGGGAGCGGCAGACACATGGGGCATGAGCGGGGGGTGGGCGGGAGGGGTAGACACACAGGGCATGAGCGGGGGGTGGGCGGGAGGGGTAGACACACGGGGCATGAGCGGGGGTGGGCGGGAGGGGTAGACACATGGGGCATGAGCGGAGTATGGGCTGGAGGGGTAGACACATGGGGTATGAGCGGGGGGTGGGCAGGAGGGGTAGACACACGGGGCATGAGCGAGGTTGGGGGGAGGGGAGAGACACATGGGGCATGAGCGGGGGATAGGGGAGAAGTAGAGAGAGGCACACGGGGCATAAGCGGGGGGTGGGGGGAGGGGAGAGACACACGGGGCATGAGCGGGGGGTGGGGGGAGAGACACACGGGGCATGAGGGGTGGGTGGGGGGAGGGGTAGACACACGGTGCATGAGTGGGGGGTGGGCGGGAGGAGTAGACACATGGGGCATGAGTGGGGGGTGGGCAGGGGGGTAGACACACGGGGCATGAGTGGGGGGTTGACACACGGGGCATGAGCGGGGGGTGGGTGGGAGGGGTAGACACACGGGGCATGAGCGGGTGTGGGGGGGAGGGGAGAGACACATAGGGCATGAGCGGGGGGTCGGGGAAAGTGGAGAAATGCACACAGGGCATGAGCGGGGGGTGGGGGGGGAGTGGAGAGAGACACACAGGGCATGAGCGGGGGGTGGGGGGAAGTGGAGAGAGACACGGGCCATGAGCGGGGGGTGGGTGGAAGTGGAGAGACACACAGGGCATGAGCGGGGGGTGGGCGGGAGGGGAGAGACACACGGGGCATGAGCAGGGGATGGGCGGGAGGGGAAGACACACGGGGCATGAGCTGGGGGGTTGGCGGGAGGGGTAGACACACCGGGCATGAGCGGGGGGTGGGCGGGAGGGGCTGACACATGGGGCATGAGCGGGGGGTGGGCGGGAGGGGTAGGCACACGGGGCATGAGCGGGGGTGGGCGGGTGGGGTAGACACATGGGGCATGAGCGGAGTGTGGGCTGGAGGGGTAGACACACGGCATGAGCAGGGGGTGGGCAGGAGGGGTAGACACATGGGGTATGAGCGGGGGGTGGGCGGGAGGGGTAGACACACGGGGCATGAGCGGGGTTGGGGGGGAGGGGAGAGACACATGGGCATGAGCGGGGGGTAGGGGAGAAGTAGAGAGAGGCACACGAGGCATAAGCGGGGGGTGGGGGGAGAGACACACGGGGCATGAGCGGGGGGTGGGGGGAGAGACACACGGGGCATGAGCGGTGGGTCAGGGGGAGGGGAGAGGCACACGGGGCATGAGCGGGGGGTGGGGGGATTAGGGATAGACACACGGGGCATGAGCAGGGGGTGGGTGGGGGGAGGGATAGACACACGGGGCATGAGCAGGGGGTGGGCGGGAGGGTTAGACGCATGGGGTATGAGCGGGGGCTGGGCAGGAGGGGTGGGAATGAGTGGGGTGTGGGTAGGAGGGGTAGACACACGGGGCATGAGCGGGGGGTGGTCGGGTGGTGTAAACACACGGTGCATGAGCTGGGGGTGGGTGGGAGGCGTAGACACATGGGGCATGAGTGGTGGGTGGGCGATAGGGGTAGACACATGGGGCATGAGTGGGGGGTGGGCGGGAGGGATAGACACATGGGGCATGAGCGGGGGTTGGGCAGGCGGGATAAGACACACGGGGCATGAACGGGGTAGATGGGAGGGGTAGACACACGGAACATGAGCGGGGGTGGAGGGAGGGGTAGACACACGGGGCATGCGTTGGGGGTTGGGCGGGAGGGGGAGACACACGGGGCATGAGCGGGGGAGTGGGCGGGAGGGGTAGAGACACGGAGCATGAGCGGGGGGTGGGCGGGAGGGGTAGACACATGGGGCATGAGCGGGGGTGGGCAGGAGGGGTAGACACACGGGGCATGAGTTAAGGGGTAGACACACGGGGCATGAGCGGGGGGGTGGGCGGCGGGAGGGGTAGACACACGGGGCATGAGCGGGGGGTGGGCGGGAGGGGTAGACACACAGGGCATTAGAGCGGGGTGGGTGGGAGTATTAGAAACACAGGGCATGAGCGGGGGTGGGCAGGAGGGGTAGACACACAGGGATGAGCGGGGGGTGGGCGGGAGGGGTAGACACACTGGGCATGAGCAGGGGGGTGGGCGGGAGGTGTAGACACTCGGGGCATGAGCGGGGGGGTGGGCGGGTGGGGTAGACACACAGCGCATGAGCGGGGGGGTGGGCGGGAGGGGTAGATACACGGGGCATGAGCAGGGGGGTGGGCAGGAGGGGTAGACACATGGGGCATGAGTAGGGGGGTGGGCGGGAGGGGCATGAGCGTGGGTTGGGTGGGATGGATAGACACACGGGGCATGAGTGGGGGGTGGGCGGGAGGGGTAGACACACGGGGCATGAGTGTGTGCTGGGTGGGAGGGCTAGACACATGGGGCATGAGTGGAGGGTGGGCAGGGGGGTAGACACACGGGGCATGAGCGGGGGGTAGACACACGGGGCATGAGCGGGGGGTGGGTGGGAGGGGTAGACACACGGGGCATGAGCGGGTGTGGGGGGGAGGCGAGAGACACATAGGGCATGAGCGGGGGGTGGGGGGAAGTGGAGAAAGATACACGGGGCATGAGCGGGGGTGGGGGGGAAGTGGAGAGAGACACACAGGGCATGAGCGGGGGGTGGGGGTAAGTGGAGAGAGACACGGGCCATGAGCGGGGGGTGGGTGGGAGGGGAGAGACACACGGGGCATGAGCAGGGGATGGGCGGGAGGGGTAGACACACGGGGCATGAGCTGGGGGGTTGGTGGGAGGGGTAGACACACCGGACATGAGCGTTGGTGGGCGGGAGGGGCAGACACATGGGGCATGAGCGGGGGGTGGGCGGAAGGGGGAGACACACAGGGCATGAGCGGGGGGTGGGCGGGAGGGGTAGACACACGGGGCATGAGCGGGGGTGGGTGGGAGGGGTAGACACATGGGGCATGAGCGGAGTGTGTGCGGAAGGGGTAGACACACGGCATGAGCAGGGGGTGGGCAGGAGGGGTAGACACATGGGGTATGAGCGGGGGGTGGGCGGGAGGGGTAGACACACGGGGCATGAGCGGGGTTGGGGGGAGGGGAGAGACACATGGGGCATGAGCGGGGGGTAGGGGAGAAATAGAGAGAGGCACACGGGACATAAGCGGGGGGTGGGGGGAGGGGAGAGACACACGGGGCATGAGCAGGGGGTGGGGTGAGAGACACATGGGGCATGAGCGGTGGGTGGGGGGAGGGGAGAGGCACACGGGGCATGATCGGGGGGCGGGGGGATTAGGGATAGAAACACGGGGCATGAGCAGGGGGTGGGGGGAGGGATAGACACACGGGGCATGAGCAGGGGTTGGGTGGGAGGGTTAGACGCACGGGGTATGAGCGGGGGCTGGGCAGGAGGGGTGGGCATGAGCGGGGTGTGGGTAGGAGGGTTAGACACACGGGGCATGAGCGTGGGGTGGTCGGGAGGTGTAAACACACTGGGCATGAGCGGGGGTGGGCGGTCGGGGTAGACACACGGGGCATGAGTGGTGGGTGGGCGATAGGGGTAGACACATGGGGCATGAGCGGGGGGTGGGCGGGAGGGATAGACACATGGGGCATGAGCGGGGGTGGGCGGGAGGGATAAGACACACGGGGCATGAACGGGGGGTGGGTGCAAGGGGTAGACACACGGAACATGAGCGGGGGTGGAGGGAGGGAGGGGTAGACACACGGGGCATGAGCGGGGGGGGTGGGCGGGAGGGGTAGAGACACGGGGCATGAGCGGGGGGTGGGCCGGAGGGGTAGACACATGGGGCATGAGCCGGGGGTGGGCGGGAGGGGTAGACACACGGGGCATGAGTTAAGGGGTAGACACACGGGGCATGAGCGGGGGGGTGGGCGGGAGGGGTAGACACATGGGGCATGAGCGGGGGGTGGGCGGGAGGGATAGACACGCGGGGGGTGGACAGGAGGGGTAGACACACGGGGCATGAGCGGGGGGTGGGCAGTCGGTGTAGACACACGGGTCTTGAGCGGGGGGTGGGCGGGAGGGGTAGACACATGGTGCCTGAGCGGGGGGTGGGCGGGAGGGTAGACACATAGGGCATGAGCGGGGTGTGGGCGGGAGGGGTAGACACATGGGGCATGAGAGGGGGGTGGGCGGGTGGGGTAGACACATGGGGCATGAGCGGGGGGTGGGCGGGAGGAGTAGACACATTGGGCATGAGCGGGGGGTGGCCGGGAGGGGTAGACACACGGGGCATGAGCGGGGGGTGGGTGGGAGGGGTAGACACACGGGGCATGAGTGGGCATGGGCGGGAGGGGTAGACACACGGGGCATGAGAAGGGGATGGGCGGGAGGACTAGACACACGGGGCATGAGCATGGGGTGGGAGGTAGGGGTAGACACACGGGGCATGAGCGTGGGGTGGGCAGGAGGGTTTAGACACACGGGGCACGAGCGGGGGCTTGGCGGGAGGGGTAGACACACTGGGCAAAAAACGGAGGGTGGGCGGGAGGGGTAGACACACAGGGCATGAGCGGGGGGTGGGCGGGAGGGGTAGACACACGGGGCATGAGTTAAGGGGTAGACACACGGGGCATGAGCGGGGGGGTGGGCGGCAGGAGGGGTAGACACACGGGGCATGAGCGGGGGGTGGGCGGGAGGGGTAGACACACAGGGCATTAGAGCGGGGTGGGTGGGAGTATTAGAAACACAGGGCATGAGCGGGGGTGGGCAGGAGGGGTAGACACACAGGGATGAGCGGGGGGTGGGCGGGAGGGGTAGACACACTGGGCATGAGCAGGGGGGTGGGCGGGAGGTGTAGACACTCGGGGCATGAGCGGGGGGGTGGGCGGGTGGGGTAGACACACAGCGCATGAGCGGGGGGGGGTGGGCGGGAGGGGTAGATACACGGGGCATGAGCAGGGGGGTGGGCAGGAGGGGTAGACACATGGGGCATGAGTAGGGGGGTGGGCGGGAGGGGCATGAGCGTGGGGTGGGTGGGATGGATAGACACACGGGGCATGAGTGGGGGGTGGGCGGGAGGGGTAGACACACGGGGCATGAGTGTGTGCTGGGTGGGAGGGCTAGACACATGGGGCATGAGTGGAGGGTGGGCAGGGGGGTAGACACACGGGGCATGAGCGGGGGGTAGACACACGGGGCATGAGCGGGGGGTGGGTGGGAGGGGTAGACACACGGGGCATGAGCGGGTGTGGGGGGGAGGCGAGAGACACATAGGGCATGAGCGGGGGGTGGGGGGAAGTGGAGAAAGATACACGGGGCATGAGCGGGGGTGGGGGGGAAGTGGAGAGAGACACACAGGGCATGAGCGGGGGGTGGGGGTAAGTGGAGAGAGACACGGGCCATGAGCGGGGGGGTGGGTGGGAGGGGAGAGACACACGGGGCATGAGCAGGGGATGGGCGGGAGGGGTAGACACACGGGGCATGAGCTGGGGGGTTGGCGGGAGGGGTAGACACACCGGGCATGAGCGTTGGTGGGCGGGAGGGGCAGACACATGGGGCATGAGCGGGGGGTGGGCGGAAGGGGGAGACACACAGGGCATGAGCGGGGGGTGGGCGGGAGGGGTAGACACACGGGGCATGAGCGGGGGTGGGCGGGAGGGGTAGACACATGGGGCATGAGCGGAGTGTGTGCGGAAGGGGTAGACACACGGCATGAGCAGGGGGTGGGCAGGAGGGGTAGACACATGGGGTATGAGCGGGGGGTGGGCGGGAGGGGAGAGACACATGGGGCATGAGCGGGGGGTAGGGGAGAAATAGAGAGAGGCACACGGGACATAAGCGGGGGGTGGGGGGAGGGGAGAGACACACGGGGCATGAGCAGGGGGTGGGGTGAGAGACACGGGGCATGAGCGGTGGGTGGAGGGAGGGGAGAGGCACACGGGGCATGATCGGGGGGCGGGGGGATTAGGGATAGAAACACGGGGCATGAGCAGGGGGTGGGGGGAGGGATAGACACACGGGGCATGAGCAGGGGTTGGGTGGGAGGGTTAGACGCACGGGGTATGAGCGGGGGCTGGGCAGGAGGGGTGGGCATGAGCGGGGTGTGGGTAGGAGGGTTAGACACACGGGGCATGAGCGTGGGGTGGTCGGGAGGTGTAAACACACGGGGCATGAGCGGGGGTGGGCGGTCGGGGTAGACACACGGGGCATGAGTGGTGGGTGGGCGATAGGGGTAGACACATGGGGCATGAGCGGGGGGTGGGCGGGAGGGATAGACACATGGGGCATGAGCGGGGGTGGGCGGGAGGGATAAGACACACGGGGCATGAACGGGGGGTGGGTGCAAGGGGTAGACACACGGAACATGAGCGGGGGTGGAGGGAGGGGTAGACACACGGGGCATGAGCGGGGGGGTGGGCGGGAGGGGTAGAGACACGGGGCATGAGCGGGGGGTGGGCGGGAGGGGTAGACACATGGGGCATGAGCCGGGGGTGGGAAGGAGGGGTAGACACACGGGGCATGAGTTAAGGGGTAGACACACGGGGCATGAGCGGGGGGGTGGGCGGGAGGGGTAGACACATGGGGCATGAGCGGGGGGTGGGCGGGAGGGATAGACACGCGGGGGTGGACAGGAGGGGTAGACACACGGGGCATGAGCGGGGGGTGGGCAGTCGGTGTAGACACACGGGTCTTGAGCGGGGGGTGGGCGGGAGGGGTAGACACATGGTGCCTGAGCGGGGGGTGGGCGGGAGGGTAGACACATAGGGCATGAGCGGGGTGTGGGCGGGAGGGGTAGACACATGGGGCATGAGAGGGGGGTGGGCGGGTGGGGTAGACACATGGGGCATGAGCGGGGGGTGGGCGGGAGGAGTAGACACATTGGGCATGAGCGGGGGGTGGCCGGGAGGGGTAGACACACGGGGCATGAGCGGGGGGTGGGTGGGAGGGGTAGACACACGGGGCATGAGTGGGGGATGGGCGGGAGGGGTAGACACACGGGGCATGAGAAGGGGATGGGCGGGAGGACTAGACACACGGGGCATGAGCATGGGGTGGGAGGTAGGGGTAGACACACGGGGCATGAGCGTGGGGTGGGCAGGAGGGTTTAGACACACGGGGCACGAGCGGGGGCTTGGCGGGAGGGGTAGACACACTGGGCAAAAAACGGGGGGTGGGCGGGAGGGGTAGACACACAGGGCATGAGCGGGGGGTGGGCGGGAGGGGTAGACACACGGGGCATGAGTGGGGGGTGGGCGGGAGGGGTAGACACACGGGGCATGAGCAGGTGTGGGGGGAGGGGAGAGACACACGGGGCATGAGCGGGGGGTAGGGGGAGGTGGAGAGAGACACACGGGGCATGAGCGGGGGGTGGAGGGGAGGGGAGAGACACACGGGGAATGAGCGGGGGGTGGGGGGGAGGGGAGAGACACACGGGGCACGAGCGGGGGGTTGGCGGGAGGGGTAGACACACTGGGCATGAGCAGGGGGTGGCCGGGAGCGGGAGACACACGTGACGTGAGCTGGGGGTGGGCAGGAGGGGCAGACACACAGAGCATTAGCGGGGGGTGGGCGGGAGGGGTAGGCACACGGGACATGAGCGGGGGGTGGGCGGGAGGGGTAGACTAGACACACGGGGCATGAGCGGGGGGTGGGTGGAAGGGGTAGACACACGGGGCATGGGTGGGGAAGACACACGGGGCATGAGCGGGGGGTGGGCGGGAGGGGTAGACACACGGGGCAGGAGCAGGGGTGGGCGGGAGGGGTAGACACACAGGGCATGAGCGGGGGGTGTGCGGGAGTGGTAGACACACGAGGCATGAGCGGGGGGTGGGCAGGAGGGGTAGACACACGGGGCATGAGTGGGGGGGTGGGTGGGAGGGGTAGACACACGGGGCTAGAGCGGGGGGTGGGCGGGAGGGGTAGACACACGGGGCATGATTGGGGGATGGGCGGGAGGGGTAGACACACGGGGCATGAGCAGGGGGTGGGTGGGAGGGCTAGACACACGGGGCATGAGCGGGGGGTGGGAGGTAGGGATAGACACATGGGGCATGAGCGGTGGATGGCCGGGAGGGGTAGACACATAGGGCATGAGCGGGGGGTGGGCGGGAGGGGTAGACACACGGGGCATGAGTGGGGGATGGGCGGGAGGGGTAGACACACGGGGCATGAGCAGGGGGTGGGCGGGAGGGCTAGACACACGGGGCATGAGCGGGGGGTCGGAGGTAGGGGTAGACACACGGGGCATGAGCGGGGGGTGGTCGGGAGGGTTTAGACACACGGGGCACGAGCGGGGGTTTGGCGGGAGGGGTAGATACACTGGGCATGAGCGGGGGGTGGGCGGGAGAGGTAGACATACAGGGCATGAGCGGGGGGGTGGGCGGTCGGGGTAGACACACAGGGCATGAGCGGGGGGGTGGGCGAGAGGGGTAGACACACGGGGCATGAGTGGGGGGTGGGCGGGAGGGGTAGACACACGGGGCATGAGCAGGTGTGGGGGGAGGGGAGAGACACATGGGGCATGAGGGGGGGTTGGGGGGGGAAGTGGAGAGAGTCACACGGGGCATGAGCGGGGGGTGGAGGGGAGGGGAGAGACACTCGGGGCATGAGCGGGGGGTGGGGAGGAGGGGAGAGACACACAGGGATTGAGCGGGGGGTGGGCGGGAGGGTTTAGACACACGGGGCACGAGCGGGGTTTGGCGGGAGGGGTACACACTGGGCATGAGCGGGGGGGTGGGCGGGAGGGGTAGACACACAGGGAATGAGCGGGGGGTGGGCGGAAGGGGTAGACACATGGGGCATGAGTGGGGGGTGGGCAGGAGGGGAAGACACACGGGGCATGAGCGGGGGGTGAGCGGGAGGGGTAGACACACGGGGCAGGAGCGGGGGTGGGCGGGAGGGGTAGACACATAGGGCATGAGCGGGGGGTGGGCGGGAGTGGTAGACACACGAGGCATGAGCGGGGGGTGGGCAGGAGGGGTAGACTCACGGGGAATGAGTGGGGGGTGGGTGGGTGAGGTAGACACATGGGGCATGAGCGGGGATGTGGGCGGGAGGGGTTAGACACACGGGGCATGAGCGGGGGGTGGGTGGGAGGGGCATGAGCGGTGGGTTTGCGGGAGGGGTAGACACACGGGGCATGAGCGGGGGGTGGGCGGGAGGGGTAGACACACGGGGCAGGAGCGGGGGGTGGGCGGAAGGGGTAGACACACGGGGCATGAGCGTGGGGGTGGCGGGAGAGGTAGACACACGGGGCATGAGCAGGGGGGTGGGCGGGAGTGGTAGACACACAGGGCATGAGCGGCGAGTGGGCGGGAGGGGTAGACACAAGGGGCATGAGCGGGAGGTGGTCGGGAGGGGTAGACACACGGGGCATGAGCGGGGGTTGGGTGGGAGGGGTAGACACACGGGGCATGAGCGGGGGGTGGGCGGGAGGGGTAGACACATGGGGCATGAGCGGGGGGTGTATGGGAGGGGTAGACACACGGGGCTTGAGCGGGGGGTGGGCGGGAGGGGTAGACACACAGGGCATGAGCAGGGGGGTGGGCAGGAGTGATAGACACACGGGCATGAGCGGGGGGTGGGCGGGAGGGGTAGACACACGGGGCATGTGCTGGATGGTGGGGGGGTGGGTAGACACACAGGGCATGAGCGGGGGGTGGTCGATAGGGGTAGACACATGGGGCATGAGCAGGGGTTTGGGCGGGAGGGGTAGACACACGGGGCATGAGCGGGGGGTGGGCGGGAGGGGTAGACACATGGGGTAGACACACGGAGCATGAGCGGGGGTTGGGCGGGAGCGGTAGACACACAGGGCATGAGCGGGGCTTGGGCAGGAGGGGTAGACACACGAGGCATGAGCGGGGGGTGGGCGGGAGGTGTAGACACACGGGGCATGAGCGGGGGGCGGTTGGGAGGGGTAGGCACATGGGGCATGAGCGGGGGGGTAGACACACTGGGCATAAGCGGGGGGTGGGCAGGAGGGATAGACACACGGGTCATTAGCGGGGGGTGGCTGGGAGGGGTAGACACACGGGGCATGAGCGGGGGGTGGGCGGGAGAGGTTGACACACGGGGCATGTGCGGTGGGTGGGCCGGAGAGGTGGGCATGAGCGGGGGGTGGGCATGAGCAGGGGGTGGGTGGGAGGGGTAGAGACTCCGGCCATGAGCGGGGGATGGGCGGGAGGGGTAGACACATGGGGCATGAACGGGGGGTGGGCAGGAGGGGTAGACACATGGGGCATGAGCGGGGGGTGGGCGGGAGGGATAGACACACTGGGCATGAGCGGGGGGGTGGGCGGGAAGGGTAGACACACGGGGCATGAGCCAGGGTGGACGGGAGGGGTAGACACACGGGGCATGAGTGGGGGGTTGTGGGAGGGGTAGACACACGGGGCATGAGCGGGGGTAGACACACGGCATGAGCGGGGGGTGGTCGGGAGGGGGAGACACACGTGACATGAGCGGGGGGTGGGCAGGAGGGGCAGACACACAGGGCATGAGCGGGGGGTGGGCGGGAGGGGTAGACACACGGGGCATGAGCGGGCGGTGGGCGGGAGCGGTAGACACACAGGGCATGAGCGGGGGGTGGGCGGGAGAGGTAGACACACGGGGCATGAGCAGGGGGGTGGGCGGGAGGGATAGACACACAGGGCATGAGTGGGGGGTAGGCGGGCGGGGCATGAGCGGGGTGTGGGCAGGAGGGGTAGACACACGGGGCATGAGCGGGGGGTGGCCGGGAGGGGTAGACACACGGGGCATGAGCGAAGGGTGGGAGGGAGGGGTAGACACACGGGGCATGAGCGTGGGGGTGGCGGGAGGGGTAGACACACAGGGCATGAGCGGGGGGATGGGCGGGAGGGGTAGACACACGGTGCATGAGCGGGGGTGGGCGGGAGGGGTAGACACACGGGGCATGAGCGGGGGTTGGTCCGGAGGGGTAGACACACGGGGCATGAGCAGGGGGTGTGCAGGAGGGGTAGACACACAGGGTGTGAGCGGGGGGTGGGCGGGAGGTGTAGACACACGGGGCATGAGCGGGGGTGGGTGGGAGGGGTAGACACACGGGGCATGAGTGGGGGGAGGGCGGGAGGGAAAGACACACGGGGTATGAGCGGGGGGGTGGGCGGGAGGGGTAGACACATGGGGCATGAGCGGGCCGGTGGGGTGGATGGGTAGACACATGGGGCATGAGCGGGGGGTGGGCGGGAGGGGTAGTCACACGGGGCTTGAGCGGGGGGTTGGGCGGGAGGGGTAGACACACGGGGCATGAGCGGGGGGGTGGGCAGGAGGGTAGACACACGGGGCATAAGCGGGGGGGTGGGCGGTCGGGGTAGACACACGGGGTAGACACACGGTGCATGAGCGGGGGGGTGGGCGGGAGGGGTAGACACACGGGGCATGAGCGAAGGGTGGGAGGGAGGGGTAGACACACGGGGCATGAGCGTGGGGGTGGCGGGAGGGGTAGACACACAGGGCATGAGCGGGGGGATGGGCGGGAGGGGTAGACACACGGTGCATGAGCGGGGGTGGGCGGGAGGGGTAGACACACGGGGCATGAGCGGGGGTTGGTCCGGAGGGGTAGACACACGGGGCATGAGCAGGGCGTGTGCAGGAGGGGTAGACACACAGGGTGTGAGCGGGGGGTGGGCGGGAGGTGTAGACACACGGGGCATGAGCGGTGGGTGGGTGGGAGGGGTAGACACACGGGGGATGAGTGGGGGGAGGGCGGGAGGGAAAGACACACGGGGCATGAGCGGGGGGGTGGGCGGGAGGGGTAGACACACGGGGCATGAGCGGGCCGGTGGGGTGGATGGGTAGACACATGGGGCATGAGCGGGGGGTGGGCGGGAGGGGTAGTCACACGGGGCTTGAGCGGGGGGTTGGGCGGGAGGGGTAGACACACGGGGCATGAGCGGGGGGGTGGGCAGGAGGGTAGACACACGGGGCATAAGCGGGGGGGTGGGCGGTCGGGGTAGACACACGGGGTAGACACACGGTGCATGAGCGGGGGGGTGGGCGGGAGGGGTAGACACACGGGGCATGAGCGAAGGGTGGGAGGGAGGGGTAGACACACAGGGCATGAGCGTGGGGGTGGCGGGAGGGGTAGACACACAGGGCATGAGCGGGGGGATGGGCGGGAGGGGTAGACACACGGTGCATGAGCGGGGGTGGGCGGGAGGGGTAGACACACGGGGCATGAGCGGGGGTTGGTCCGGAGGGGTAGACACACGGGGCATGAGCAGGGCGTGTGCAGGAGGGGTAGACACACAGGGTGTGAGCGGGGGGTGGGCGGGAGGTGTAGACACACGGGGCATGAGCGGGGGGTGGGTGGGAGGGGTAGACACACGGGGGATGAGTGGGGGGAGGGCGGGAGGGAAAGACACACGGGGCATGAGCGGGGGGGTGGGCGGGAGGGGTAGACACACGGGGCGTGAGCGGGCCGGTGGGGTGGATGGGTAGACACATGGGGCATGAGCGGGGGGTGGGCGGGAGGGGTAGTCACACGGGGCTTGAGCGGGGGGTTGGGCGGGAGGGGTAGACACACGGGGCATGAGCGGGGGGGTGGGCAGGAGGGTAGACACACGGGGCATGAGCGGGGGGGGTGGGCGGGAGGGGTAGACACACGGGGTAGACACACGGTGCATGAGCGGGGCGGTGGGCGGGAGGGGTAGACACACGGGGCATGGGCATAAGGGACATGAGCGGGGGGGTGGGCGGGAGGTGCATGAGCTAAAGTATAAACACACGGGGCATGAGCTCAAGGTGGGCGGGAGGGGTAGACACACGAGGCATGAGCGGGGAGTGGGTGGGAGGGGTAGACACACGGGGAATGAGTGGGGGGCGGGCGTGAGGGGTAGACACATGGGGCATGATCGGGGGGTAGACACACTGGGCATGAGTGGGGGTGGGCGGGAGTGGTAGGGGGTAGACACAAGGGGCATGAGCAGGGGTGGGCGGGAGGGATAGACACACGGGGCATTAGCGGGGGGTGGGCAGGAGGGGTAGACACATGGGGCATGAGCGGGGGGTGGGCTGTCGGGGTAGACACACGGGGCATGAGCAGGGGGTGGGCGGGAGAGGTAGACACACGGGACAGGAGTGGGGGGGTGGCGGGAGGGGTAGACACACGGGGCATGAGCGGGGGGGTGGGCAGGAGGGGTAGACACACGGGCATGAGCGGGGGGGTGGGCGGGAGGGGAGACACACGGGACGTTAGCGGGGGGTGGGCAGGAGGGGCAGACACACAGGGCATGAGCGGGGGGTAGGCGGGAGGGGTAGACACACGGGGCATGAGCGCGGTGGTGGGCGGAAGGGATAGACACACGGGGCATGAGTGGGGGGTTGGGCGGGAGGGGTAGACACATGGGGCATGAGCGGGGTGTGGGCGGGAGGGGTAGACGCATGGGGCATGAGCGGGGGGGTGGGCGGGAGGGGTAGACACACGGGGCATGAGCGGGGGGGTGGGCGATAGGTGTAGACACATGGGGCATGCGCGGGGGGGTGGGCGGGAGGGGTAGACAGACGGGGCATGAGCGGGGGGTGGGTGGGAGGGGAGAGACACATGGGGCATGAGGGGGGGTGGGCGGGAGGGGAGACACACGGGGCATGAGGGGGGTGGGCGGGAGGGGAGAGACACACGGGGCATGAGCGGGGGTGAGGGAGGGGAGAGTCACACGGGGCATGAGCGTGGGTGGGGGGGAGAGACACACCGGGCATGAGTGGGGGGGTGGGCAGCAGGGGTAGACACTCAGGGCATGAGTGGGGGGGTGGGCGGGAGGGGTAGACACATGGGGCATGAGCGTGGGGGTGGGCGGGAGGGGCATGAGTGGGGGGTGGGCGGGATGGGTAGACACACGGGGCATGAGTGGGGGGTGGGCGGGCGGGGCATGAGCGGGGTGTGGGCAGGAGGGGTAGACACACGGGGCATGAGCGGGGGGTGGCCGGGAGGGGTAGACACACGGGGCATGAGCGAAGGGTGGGAGGGAGGGGTAGACACACGGGGCATGAGCGTGGGGGTGGCGGGAGGGGTAGACACACAGGGCATGAGCGGGGGGATGGGCGGGAGGGGTAGACACACGGTGCATGAGCGGGGGTGGGCGGGAGGGGTAGACACACGGGGCATGAGCGGGGGTTGGTCCGGAGGGGTAGACACACGGGGCATGAGCAGGGGGTGTGCAGGAGGGGTAGACACACAGGGTGTGAGCGGGGGGTGGGCGGGAGGTGTAGACACACGGGGCATGAGCGGGGGTGGGTGGGAGGGGTAGACACACGGGGCATGAGTGGGGGGAGGGCGGGAGGGAAAGACACACGGGGTATGAGCGGGGGGGTGGGCGGGAGGGGTAGACACATGGGGCATGAGCGGGCCGGTGGGGTGGATGGGTAGACACATGGGGCATGAGCGGGGGGTGGGCGGGAGGGGTAGTCACACGGGGCTTGAGCGGGGGGTTGGGCGGGAGGGGTAGACACACGGGGCATGAGCGGGGGGGTGGGCAGGAGGGTAGACACACGGGGCATAAGCGGGGGGGTGGGCGGTCGGGGTAGACACACGGGGTAGACACACGGTGCATGAGCGGGGGGGTGGGCGGGAGGGGTAGACACACGGGGCATGAGCGAAGGGTGGGAGGGAGGGGTAGACACACGGGGCATGAGCGTGGGGGTGGCGGGAGGGGTAGACACACAGGGCATGAGCGGGGGGATGGGCGGGAGGGGTAGACACACGGTGCATGAGCGGGGGTGGGCGGGAGGGGTAGACACACGGGGCATGAGCGGGGGTTGGTCCGGAGGGGTAGACACACGGGGCATGAGCAGGGCGTGTGCAGGAGGGGTAGACACACAGGGTGTGAGCGGGGGGTGGGCGGGAGGTGTAGACACACGGGGCATGAGCGGTGGGTGGGTGGGAGGGGTAGACACACGGGGGATGAGTGGGGGGAGGGCGGGAGGGAAAGACACACGGGGCATGAGCGGGGGGGTGGGCGGGAGGGGTAGACACACGGGGCATGAGCGGGCCGGTGGGGTGGATGGGTAGACACATGGGGCATGAGCGGGGGGTGGGCGGGAGGGGTAGTCACACGGGGCTTGAGCGGGGGGTTGGGCGGGAGGGGTAGACACACGGGGCATGAGCGGGGGGTGGGCAGGAGGGTAGACACACGGGGCATAAGCGGGGGGGTGGGCGGTCGGGGTAGACACACGGGGTAGACACACGGTGCATGAGCGGGGGGGTGGGCGGGAGGGGTAGACACACGGGGCATGAGCGAAGGGTGGGAGGGAGGGGTAGACACACAGGGCATGAGCGTGGGGGTGGCGGGAGGGGTAGACACACAGGGCATGAGCGGGGGGATGGGCGGGAGGGGTAGACACACGGTGCATGAGCGGGGGTGGGCGGGAGGGGTAGACACACGGGGCATGAGCGGGGGTTGGTCCGGAGGGGTAGACACACGGGGCATGAGCAGGGCGTGTGCAGGAGGGGTAGACACACAGGGTGTGAGCGGGGGGTGGGCGGGAGGTGTAGACACACGGGGCATGAGCGGGGGGTGGGTGGGAGGGGTAGACACACGGGGGATGAGTGGGGGGAGGGCGGGAGGGAAAGACACACGGGGCATGAGCGGGGGGGTGGGCGGGAGGGGTAGACACACGGGGCGTGAGCGGGCCGGTGGGGTGGATGGGTAGACACATGGGGCATGAGCGGGGGGTGGGCGGGAGGGGTAGTCACACGGGGCTTGAGCGGGGGGTTGGGCGGGAGGGGTAGACACACGGGGCATGAGCGGGGGGGTGGGCAGGAGGGTAGACACACGGGGCATGAGCGGGGGGGGTGGGCGGGAGGGGTAGACACACGGGGTAGACACACGGTGCATGAGCGGGGCGGTGGGCGGGAGGGGTAGACACACGGGGCATGGGCATAAGGGACATGAGCGGGGGGTGGGCGGGAGGTGCATGAGCTAAAGTATAAACACACGGGGCATGAGCTCAAGGTGGGCGGGAGGGGTAGACACACGAGGCATGAGCGGGGAGTGGGTGGGAGGGGTAGACACACGGGGCATGAGTGGGGGGCGGGCGTGAGGGGTAGACACATGGGGCATGATCGGGGGGTAGACACACTGGGCATGAGTGGGGGTGGGCGGGAGTGGTAGGGGGTAGACACAAGGGGCATGAGCAGGGGTGGGCGGGAGGGATAGACACACGGGGCATTAGCGGGGGGTGGGCAGGAGGGGTAGACACATGGGGCATGAGCGGGGGGTGGGCTGTCGGGGTAGACACACGGGGCATGAGCAGGGGGTGGGCGGGAGAGGTAGACACACGGGACAGGAGTGGGGGGGTGGCGGGAGGGGTAGACACACGGGGCATGAGCGGGGGGGTGGGCAGGAGGGGTAGACACACGGGCATGAGCGGGGGGGTGGGCGGGAGGGGAGACACACGGGACGTTAGCGGGGGGTGGGCAGGAGGGGCAGACACACAGGGCATGAGCGGGGGGTAGGCGGGAGGGGTAGACACACGGGGCATGAGCGCGGTGGTGGGCGGAAGGGATAGACACACGGGGCATGAGTGGGGGGTTGGGCGGGAGGGGTAGACACATGGGGCATGAGCGGGGTGTGGGCGGGAGGGGTAGACGCATGGGGCATGAGCGGGGGGGTGGGCGGGAGGGGTAGACACACGGGGCATGAGCGGGGGGGTGGGCGATAGGTGTAGACACATGGGGCATGCGCGGGGGGGTGGGCGGGAGGGGTAGACAGACGGGGCATGAGCGGGGGGTGGGTGGGAGGGGAGAGACACATGGGGCATGAGGGGGGGTGGGCGGGAGGGGAGACACACGGGGCATGAGGGGGGTGGGCGGGAGGGGAGAGACACACGGGGCATGAGCGGGGGTGAGGGAGGGGAGAGTCACACGGGGCATGAGCGTGGGTGGGGGGGAGAGACACACCGGGCATGAGTGGGGGGGTGGGCAGCAGGGGTAGACACTCAGGGCATGAGTGGGGGGGTGGGCGGGAGGGGTAGACACATGGGGCATGAGCGTGGGGGTGGGCGGGAGGGGCATGAGTGGGGGGTGGGCGGGATGGGTAGACACACGGGGCATGAGTGGGGGGTGGGCAGGAGGGGTAGACACACAGGGCATGAGCGGGGGTGGTCGGGAGGGGTAGACACATAGGGAATGAGCGGGGGGTGGGTGGGAGGGGTAGACACACGGGGCATGAGCGGGGGGTGGGTGGGAGGGGTAGACACACGGGGCATGAGCGGGGGGTGGGCGGGAGGGGTAGACACACGGGGCATGAGCGGGGGGTGGGCGGGAGGGGTAGACACACAGGGCATGAGCAGGGGGGTGGGCGGGAGTTATAGACACACGGGGCATGAGCAGGGGGGTGGGCGGGAGGGGTAGACACACGGGGCATGTGCGGGATGGTGGGGGGATGGGTAGACACACGGGGCATGAGCGGGGGGGTGGGCGATAGGGGTAGACACATGGGGCATGAGCAGGGGTTTGGGCAGGAGGGGTAGACACACGGGGCATGAGCGGGGGGTGGGCGGGAGGGATAGACACACGGCATGAGTGGGGCGTGGGCGGGAGGGGTAGACACACGAGGCATGAGCGTGGTGTGGGCGGGAGGGGTAGACACACGGGGCATGAGCGGGGGGTGGGTGGAAGGGGTAGACACATGGGGCATGAGCGGGGGGTAGACACACTGGGCATAAGCGGGGGTGGGTGGGAGGGATAGACACACGGGTCATTAGCGGGGGTGGCTGGGAGGGGTAGACACACGGGGCATGAGCGGGGGGGTGGGCGGGAGGGGTAGACACACGGGGCATGTGCGGTGGGTGGGCGGGAGAGGTGGGCATGAGTGGGGGGTGGGCATGAGCAGGGGGTGGGTGGGAGGGGTAGAGACTCCGGCCAAGAGCGGGGGATGGGCAGGAGGGGCAGACACATGGGGCATGAACGGGGGGTGGGCGGGAGGGGTAGACACATGGGGCATGAGCGGGGGTGGGCTGGAGGGATAGACACACTGGGCATGAGCGGGGGGGTGGGCGGGAGGGGTAGACACAGGGGGCAGGAGCCAGGGCGGACGGGAGGGGTAGTCACACGGGGCATGAGTGGGCGGTTGCGGGAGGGGTAGACACACGGGGCATGAGCGGGGGTAGACACACGGGCATGAGCGGGGGTGGGCGGGGCATGAGCGGGGGGTGGGCAGGAGGGGTGGACACACGGGGCATGAGCGGGGGGTGACCGGGAGGGGGAGACACACGTGACATGAGCGGGGGGTGGGCAGGAGGGGCAGACACACAGGGCATGAGCGGGGGGTGGGCGGGAGGGGTAGACACACGGGGCATGAGCGGGGGGTGGGCGGGAGGGGTAGACACACAGGGCATGAGCGGGGGGTGGGCGGGAGAGGTAGACACACGGGGCATGAGCAGGGGGGGGCGGGAGGGGTAGACACACAGGGCATGAGTGGGGGGTGGGCGGGGCATGAGCGGGGGGTGGGCAGGAGGGGTGGACACACGGGGCATGAGCGGGGGGTGGGCGGGAGGGGTAGACACATGGGGCATGAGCGAAGGGTGGGAGGGAGGGGTAGACACACGGGGCATGAGCGTGGGGGTGGCGGGCGGGGTAGACACACAGGGCATGAGCGGGGGGATGGGCGGGAGGGGTAGACACACGGTGCATGAGCGGGGGGTGGGCAGGAGTGGTAGACACACGGGGCATGAGTGGGGGGGTGGCTGGGAGGGGTAGACACACAGGGCATGAGCGGGGGTTGGTCCGGAGGGGTAGACACACGGGGCATGAGCAGGGGGTGTGCAAGAGGGGCAGACACACGGGGTGTGAGCGGGGGTGGGCGGGAGGGGTAGACACACGGGGCATGAGCGGGGGGTGGGTGGGAGGGGTAGACACACAGGGCATGTGCGGGGGGAGGGCGGGAGGGAAAGACACACGGGGCATGAGCGGGGGGGTGGGCGGGAGGGGTAGACACTCGGGGCATGAGCGGGCCGGTGGGGTGGATGGGTAGACACACGGGGCATGAGCGGGGGGGTGGGCGGGAGGGGTAGACACACGGGGCATGAGCGGGGGGTTGGGCGGGAGGGGTAGACACGCGGGGCATGAGCGGGGAGGTGGGCGGGAAGGGTAGACACACGGGGCCTGAGTGGGTGGGGTGGGCGTGAGGGGTAGACACACGGGGTAGACACACGGGGCATGAGCGGGGGGGTGGGGTGGATGGGTAGACACACGGGGCATGAGCGGGGGGGTGGGCGGGAGGGGTAGACACACAGGGCATGAGCGGGGGGTTGGGCGGGAGGGGTAGACACGCGGGGCATGAGCGGGGAGGTGGGCGGGAAGGGTAGACACACGGGGCCTGAGCGGGTAGGGTTGGCGGGAGGGGTAGACACACGGGGCATGGGCGGGAGGGGCATGAGCGGGGGGGTGGGCGGGAGGGGCATGAGCGGGGGGTGGGTGGTAAGTGTAAACACATGGGGCATGAGTTCAAGGTGGGCGGGAGGGGTAGACACACGAGGCATGAGCGGGGAGTGGGTGGGAGGGGTAGACACACGGGGCATGAGCGGGGGGTGGGCGGGAGCGGTAGGGGGTAGACACAAGGGGCATGAGCGTGGGTGGGCGGGAGGGATAGACACACGGGGCATTAGCGGGGGTGGGCAGGAGGGGTAGACACATGGGGCATGAGCGGGGGGTGGGCGGGAGGGGTAGACACACGGGGCATGAGCGGGAGAGGTAGATGCACAGGACATGAGTGGGGGGTGGTGGGAGGGGTAGACACACGGGGCATGAGCGGGGGGGTGGGCAGGAGGGGTAGACACACAGGCATGAGCGGGGGGGTGGGCGGGAGGGGAGACACACGGGACGTTAGCGGGGGGTGGGCAGGAGGGGCAGACACACAGGACATGAGCGGGGGTAGGCGGGAGGGGTAGACACACGGGGCATGAGCGGGGGGGTGGGCGATAGGTGTAGACACATGGGGCATGAGTGGGGGGTGGGCGGAAGGGATAGACACACGGGGCATGAGTGGGGGGTGGGCAGAAGGGGTAGACACATGGGGCATGAGCGGGGTGTGGGCGGGAGGGATAGACACACGGGGCGGAAGCGGAGGGTGGGCTGGAGGGGTAGACGCACGGGGCATGAGCAGGGGGGTGGGTGGGAGTTGCAGACACACGGGGCATGAGCGGGGGTGTGGCAGGAGGGGTAGACACATGGGGCATGTGCGGGGGGTGGGCGGGAGGGGTAGACACATGGGGCATGAGCGGGGGGGTGGGCGGGAGGTGTAGACACACGGGGCATGAGCGGGGGGTGGGCAGGAGGGAGAGACACATGGGGCAATGAGCGGGGGGTGGGCGGGAGGGGTAGACACACAGGGCATGAGCGGGGGGTGGGTGGGAGGGGAGAGACACACGGGGCATGAGGGGGGGTGGGCGGGAGGGATAGACACACGGGGCATGAGTGGGGGGTGGGCAGAAGGGGTAGACACATGGGGCATGAGCGGGGTGTGGGCGGGAGGGGTAGACACACAGGGCGGAAGCGGAGGGTGGGCTGGAGGGGTAGACGCACGGGGCATGAGCGGGGGGGTGGGTGGCAGTTGCAGACACACGGGGCATGAGCGGGGGTGTGGCGGGAGGGGTAGACACATGGGGCATGTGCGGGGGGTGGGCGGGAGGGGTAGACACACGGGACATGAGCGGGGGGGTGGGCGGGAGGTGTAGACACACGGGGCATGAGCGGGGGGTGGGCGGGAGGGAGAGACACATGGGGCAATGAGCGGGGGGGGTGGGCGGGAGGGGTAGACACACGGGGCATGAGCGGGGGGTGGGTGGGAGGGGAGAGACACACGGGGCATGAGGGGGGGTGGGCGGGAGGGGAGAGACACACAGGGCATGAGGGGGGGTGGGCGGGAGGGTAGAGAAACACGGGGCATGAGCGGGGGTGGGGGAGGGGAGAGTCACACGGGGCATGAGCGTGGGTGTGGGGGAGAGACACACCGGGCATGAGCGGGGGGGTGGGCAGCAGGGGTAGACACTCAGGCATGAGTGGGGGGGTGGGCGGGAGGGGTAGACACATGGGGCATGAGCGTGGGGGTGGGCGGGAGGGGCATGAGTGGGGGGTGGGCGGGAGGGGTAGACACACGGGGCATGAGCGGGGGGTGGGCGGGAGGGGTAGACACACGGGGCATGAGCGAGGGGGTGGGTGGGAGGGGTACACACACGGCGCATGAGCGGGGGGGTGGGCGGGAGGGGTAGACGCACGGGGCATGAGCGGGGGGGGTAGACACACAGGGCATGAGCGGGGGGTGGGCGGGAGGGGTAGACACACGGGGCATGAGCGGGGCGTGGCCAGGAGGGGTAGACACACGGGGCATGAGCGGGGGGTGGGGGACTTACTGTGCAGGCAGCAGACCTCGCTCCTTCTGACCTGACAAAGCCTCTCATGCGAGGAACAAAGAT